>NC_056737.1:601729148-602016608 GCF_019279795.1 Protopterus annectens
GAGTTGAAAAATCATTGTGAATTCTTTCCATAAGGGGGTGGCTTAGCACTCCTTGTTTTAGAAGTGGAGGTACTCCATTGCTTTGATCTCTGCATTCCCTGGGGCTGCTGTCTGGGGGGTCTGCTTCCCCTAGGTCTAGTCTGAGCCGGCCTAGAGGGGGCTGGAAAGGACCAGTGTTTTGAGGGGCAATGCCTACTGAATCTCGGAGGCTGGACTTGCAAAAAGTCTTTAACTGTCTGCATAGATTTAGCTTTTTCTTCCATCTTTTTTAAAACCTCTTCTGCCTTGTTGCCAAACAGATTGTCTTTGTTCAATGGTGCGTCCAATAATTTCGATTTACAGCCGTGATCCCTTAATGCAATTCCATAGAGTTCAAAGCTCGTTCATGCCCTGCTGACCTGACCAGAAGGCCATTCCAAATCTCTTACAGGGAATAAATGATGGAACCCTGTTACAGAAACAGTAGCAGTCCATATAAATCACAAAACTGACAGGCGAAAAAAGGAACCCTAAAGATGACAGAGTGGACTACTGAAGATAAGGATGAAATTACACACTGTTACTATTGTGCAAGAAACCTAGAATTTTCAGACAGAAGATATTTAGAAAGATTAAGACAGAAGTTGTAAAGAAAAATACTTGCACAAGAAAAATTGTTAAAAGCTTCAAATAAAAATTTGTACTTAATACAACAGATCCATGAAAAACATTACACAGATGAATAAACTTTGGGCAGCCTGAAAAAAATAAGTGGCAGGGGAGGTGTGAAAATATAAACAAAAAAAAATCCAGTGATTTTTGAAAGGTATAAAAAAAAAGAAAGATGGACATGGGAAAGAAAATGAGATCTGATATGGTACAATAGTTTTACAAAGGAGAAAGCCAAACTAATCAATAAAAAAGCAGCTCCAAAGATATTTGAAGAGAAATACAAGCAAATGCATCCAGAGATGGAAAATTTCACAAAATGAAAAATAAAAAAAACAATGGGGAAATATATAACAGAGGAAGAGTAAGGTAGAAATTAAACAAATAGAAACTGAACTTATGGATTATTTGCGAGGTGAAGGATTTAGTGTAGAAAATCCAACACAGGTAATGCCACAGTATGATGGAACAATGAGTCTCCAGATTAAGAAGAAACAGGTGGAGTGGGAAGAATATGAAGACTTGCCAAACTGGGATGCTCTGCAGCCTTCTGTAGGAGACCAGTACAAAAGTTCAATTGACGTTGCTAAGCAAGGGAAGGAGCAGGAAATAATGGCAGCTCTGACAAAGGCAATATTGTGAAGTGATGGGTCACTGATTCAAAGATTCAATGAAAACTTTATTGTCATTTAGGAAACACAAGTGCAACCTAAACTAATTTTTGCGTATAAGCTCGTCATCAAATTACAGAGGCAAATTAAGTATAAAAAGAATAAGAAATGAGATATAAACAACTGTTCTAATGACTAATACACAAAGTATTTCTTATAACCTACTTCTAGTCAGGTAAAACTACCCATACATATAAAGCTAAAAATATAAACAAACAGTAGTACACAAAAAAGAGAAGAAAAAGCAGTTTGTTAACATTGCACATGACAAATTATTGCAATTGCACTTTTAAGAGAAAGTTATTGCACTTCTGTAAGAATATATTAACTAAGCGAATTAAACAATGAATGACTTTCAGTGAAATATTACTAGTGAGATCACGTTTCGAGGTAGGAGACGTCCAAGTTGATGTCAGAGTTTGTGAGCCTTATCACTGTTGGACAGAAGCTGTTCAAGAGCCTGGAGGTCCTACAGCAGATGCTGTGGTACCTCTTGCCAGATGAAAGTCTAAGAACCAGCCAAATGCTGGATGTGATGTCTCTCTAAGTATTTTGTATGCCCTCTTTATGCTTCTTGTTGTAAAAAGTTCTTAAGTGGTTGGAAGATTTTTGCCCATTAGATTCTCAGCTAAAGCGTCTTCCTGTGTGGTGACATGCGTGAATGGGCATACTTTCATTGAAGGTTGTGCGTCAGGGCTGGCAACTCGGTATTTAAAAATCTACTGCCAATCATTAGCGGACCGGAGTTCCGCTGTGGTGACCCCTAACCGGGAAAAGCCGAAAGATACAACATCTTCTTCACAATCCTCACCACTCTTTGAAGCTTCTTCCTCTCTGCCATAGTACTGTTTCTGTACTGCAAAATAAAGTTGCAGGTGAGAATACTTTCAATAGCTTCTCTACAGAAAGTGGATAGAACATTCAGAGGAAGCTTTGCTCTTTTGAGCCTTCTTACGAAATGCAGGGGTTGGTGAGCTTTATTAACTATCTGGCCTGTGTTCAAGGACCAAGAGAGGTCTTCTGAGATGTGTACCCCTAGGAACTTTGTAGATTGTACTCTCTCTCTCTACCACCTCACTGTTGATCTCAATTGGTAAGTGAATATCTGACCTTTTTCTAAAGTCAATGATAATTTCTTTAGTTTTGTTGACATTCAGATCCAAGCTGTTATTTTCATACCACTTGATCAGAGAGCTGACTTTGCTCTTGTATTCTCTCTCTTCATCATCCCTTATGAGACCCACTACAGTGGTATCATCTGCAAATTTGATGATATGGTTATTGGGAAATTTCACAGAGCAGTCATGGGTAAGGATGGTGAACAACAGAGGACAAGTACACACCCTTGAGGCACACCACTGTTGAGTCTAATGATACCTGATGTGCTGTTACCAGCACATGTCTTCTGTGGTCTTCCAATCAAGAAGTCCAGGATCCAGTTGTAGAGGCTCTTGTTGATGCCAAGGTTAATTAATTCGCCTATGAGATGCATCTGAACCACTGTTGAATGACAAGATAAAGTCAATGAACAACAGCCTGACATAGTTGCTCCTCTCTTCAAGATGTTCCAGAGAGAGGTGCAGGGCCAATGAAATGGCATCCGCAGTGGATCGGTTTGGCCAATAGGCAAACTGTAAAGGGTCAAACGTCAGTGGCAGAGTTTCTGACAGATGCTTTTTTACTATCCTTTCGAAGCATTTCATGACATTTGAGGATAGCACCACCGGTCTGTAGTCATTAAAGCAAGTAGGATTGGCTATGAGTTCTCATATGAAGAAGGAGAAGACGAATCAGGGAGAAGCTGAGGAGGATATGCCACAGAAGATGTTCAGGGACTTTCTGTAGAATACTTGCAGGAAATGGAGACCAAAGATGGTGTTTTCCATCTAGAGGAAAATGATCTAAGGGAAGAGCTGCTTGACTTAATAGAGACAGCTAAGCATATTAAGATCGATGAAAGATATAGATTGCAGAACGCAAGTAAGAACCAAAATGTTAGAAGCATGGTAAAACAGTTGAACATAGTAATTAGGACTATTACAACAAATTCTTGTGATATAACAGAAATAAATAGGATATATTACTGTGAAGATAAATTAATAACAGATAAAGTCATACCACAAAAAACACACAGCAACAAGGGAAAGGAAGGGAGAAATAAAAAGCCACCAAGGTAGCATCAAAGAGATTAAACTATAAAGCAAATTAAGACAAGAATATAGATGAGAGAACAGATAATCAAAATTAGAAAGACAGACATGGTGAAAGCAATGTACAGTATCAAAACAGACCAGGATCACTATGCACTATTGCAAATAATAAACTAAAAATATTAGAACAGGCAGAAAAATTTAGAAGATATGCAGTTAAATATAAAAAAAAAGTGCAAAATAAGCAATCCACCGATGACCCAAAACTTTTTTACACAGCTTGGAAACAAAGCAAAATGAATAGAAACACCACAAAAAAGGGGAAATAGACGCATTTTGGAGAAATATTTATGAAGACCCTGTAAAACATAATAAATATGCTGAATAGACAGAAAAATTAAAAAAACAGTGAGGAGTTCTAATGTAGAGCATATAAAATGGGATGAAATAAAGGACACAGAAACTGAAATAATGTTTTTGTTTGTTAGTAACCCTGATGTACATAGTAATAAGAAACAGCTTGAACACAATGAATCTTGCACCTTGAAGGATATGATTTATTTAATCGAAAAGAAATTAGACAAAATTAAATGTTTGCAGATGGACAATACTTATTTAAATTATTGTACTGAGCTTGGGATAGTACCTGTGGGATTAAGGTTCTTTAAAGAACCATTGGGAATTGAACTAACTGAGGAAATATGAAATGAATGCAACAAAATGTCTGATAGCTTTGGCTCTGAGTACATGAAATTTTTAATAAGACGTAATGATTCAAAACTATGTATACTAACTGAATAAGTGGAAAAGTTAAATGTTTCTCTTACTAATGATTTGTTATTTCCTGAAAGGGAAAGAAGGTATAGGAAAATTTTAATATATTGAGAAGAAATGTGACAAGATTATGTTGAAAAAGTGTACAAAAATTTAGACTTAGGGCATTATAAAACAAATAATGTCTACCCCTGGAAGAGGGAGAATTTCAAGGGGGGTGTTAGCAAAAACAACCATAAGGAATATTATAGGAAAAATGACCAAAATGAAAATCAAGCTTCATATGACCAACAGAGAAAATATAGGGCTAATAATAATATTTTTTTTGGCAGGGAGGCCAAAGAAGGGGGAATTACCATCAGGACAGGAGGTCAGGAATGGAAATAAATTATTGGGAGAAACAAGGCCCAGGATGGAAGCCGAGGTATTATGGCAGGTACCGAGAGGACAGCAAAATGAAGAAATAATTCATAATCAAGGGGTCATATATACCCTGGGTAGTTTTAACATTTATAATTATACTTCACTGAAGCTTGAAAAGGAACACTTTGACCTGTTTTTTAAGGGTATGAAATATGCATCAACCACTGGATTTAATTTAACGGACACGTTGATTGAATTGAAATTGTACTTAAGGAAGCTCAGTCTAGCTATTTATTTCAAGGAACAGCTAAATCACAATGCTAATGTTGACTTAAAGAAAAAAGTAAGTTCAATTCACCTTTACATTCGACTTTGGTAACACTGGAGAGGGTTATTTCTTAAGTATTGTATGAATTACAGGAAAAGCACAAATATAACAGGTATAGGAATAACCTTAGTAACAATGAATGGGAGATTTTGAATCAAATTAGTAATGATAGTAACATACGTATTATAAAACCAGACATAGGTGGACGGGTAGTGTTATATGATAGTGGAGAATATTATAACAAAATGTATGAACTCTTGAATAGCACAGACACCTACGAAGTAATTTCAAAAAATTAAGTCAACATTGCTCACCATCAGATTAATTTATATCTGGAAGAGTTTTTATTGGAAAATAGAATTTTGCCAGGATATATATAATTTTGTGAAGGTAGAACATCCAATATTGGCCACCATTGTAGGTATACCCAAAATCCATAAAAATGTAACAGATCCCCCATTTAGGCCCATTACATCTGGTAGTAAATCAAAAACTTTCCCACTAGGGGTAGTGATATATAGGTCCTTGAAATATATTTATAGCAAAGTACAACACTTAATCAAGGACTCTTGGGATTTCTTAAGTAGATTAAAAACTGAAATTTGGAATAAGAATTTAACCTTTCTTACCACAGATATCATAGATTTATCCTCCTGTATTCCGAAGGATGAAGGGCTTGAACGCTTTAGTAGTAGTATAAGGAAATACACTGGTATGGAATGGGAGAAAATTAAACTTCTAGTGGAATTCATGTCCTTGGTATTAGACAACAAATTTATTTTCTTCGAAGACGAACTATGCAAGAAAACAAAAGGTGTGGCTATGGGGGCAGAGTGTCCCCCATATCTGCCAACCTTGTATTATTGGAATGGGAAGACAAAACCATTTTTAGTAGTAGATTCATGGCTAACATTAAATGCTACATCTGTTTTTTGGATGAGATTTTTGTCCTGAGGGAGGGTACCAATGAGGGAATTGAGTAATTTGTGACCTTTATAAATAAGTCTAGTATATACATAAAGTTCACCCACACTCACAATAAAGAGGGTATAGCTTATTTAGACACCTATGTAGAACATTCTGGAACTGGATTTAAATCTAAAATCTATAGGAAAAATACATTTAGCAACTCCTATTTGGAAACAAAAGAAAAGCATTTTAAAAAGGTCAATGTATTAGGGTAGCACGAATGACCTCTGAGTATGAGGATATGAAAAAAGAGATTGAATATATAGGTAACATATTTCAGGAAAGAGGGTTTCCTGTTTCCATGATTAAGGAGGTGTCTCAATACATTATTAGTGAATGGAGTGTTAGATACTAACCCCTACTGGGTGACGGTATGGTTTATACACATGAAGGCACAAATAATGACAATTATGGGAGGGCCTTCCAATTGGAATACAATCAGTCTACTGAAGCTATAAAGAGCACTGTTCAACAAAACTGGATTTTGTTAAAGGGGGAGATGGAAGTGTATAATATTTTGAGAGAGAAGCCCATTTTTGTGTATAAAACAGGACATATTTAAAGCACAGACTTGAATACAAAGGAAATGCTATAGGTTATAGAAACGACTTGCAAGGAACTAAAAAATGTGGCAGCTGCAACCAATGCTTTGCAATAAATGAGGATACAACATTGGTATTAGACAACATCCATAGAACTAGGGTGTATTTTAGGAGAGGTAATTGTAACACTATGAGGGTGATATATTTGGCAAAATGTTGCAGCTGTTCCGCATTCTATGTAGGGAACTCATGAGAGCCCTTAAGAGTAGAATTTATGAGCATTATTATAGTATTAGGAAAAAGGACAAAACTAATGCATTGTATAAGCATTTAGAATCTAGTAATGGATGTTCCAATTTTAAGTTTGCCATTCTGGAATGTGTTTACATGAATCCCAGAGGAGGGGACATTAGTGTATCTGAAAAGAAAGAGAAGTCAGATGGCAGTTATTGTTAAATGCAGCCAGCTATCCAGGTATTAATGACAGTGTCACCATTACCCCAGTCTTAGAAATGAGATGATAGAAGTTAAAAAAGTTACATCTTTCCAGTACTGTTGCTGTAGCTCAGAGTATAGAGTGTCAGACTTTAGATTTGAGCAACCAGGGTTCTATCCTGGGTTATGCTTTTTATGAAAATCTGCCATTTTACATTTTTTTCATGCTCCTTGTGCAGATATTGGCAATAAGTTTGGTTTACAATGCTTTTTTGTAAATAATGTTATCATTCATAGTAAATATATATTTTTTTATATTTTAGTAAGGTTACTGTGAGTTGTATGTAGTGAAATATATTGTAATGAGTTTTATTCCTGTTTCTTTAAATGACAGATTATTTAAAATTTAAAATATAACTGTTAGAGTAATTTTATTGGTTGTAAGTAACTATATAAGAACAACCAATGGCATTTTTAAAATATTCTGATGAAGTCTGGAGTTTGCAGATGAAAGCCCTTAATTTATGTGACTATTAAAGATTTCTTATCTGTATAGTGAGTTGGTTCACTTTGCTCAGTACTGCTGCCGGGGAGCACATGTGCAATTTGCATGGAACCTAAACTGTTTTATTTGGTTCAGTTGTTTGGAAGCACAACCTTTCTTGTGCAGTTTAGAAAATGAAATAAAATTAAGAAAGGCTGCTAAATGGAAAATTCCAATCCCAGAAGCAGTACCTAACTTTTTGGCTTAAAATGTTAGCAACTTTGCTCAAAGATTTAGTCCTGAGAAAGAATTACTGATCTGCACATCCTGAATGGACATCAACCTTGTTAACAACACGAATAACAATACTCCTCCTTAAGAATGAACCTGCAAGCCATCCTAAAAACTACAGACTAATAACTTGCTTTTCAATGATATACAAAATATATACTAGAATTGATGCTGACATAGTTTATAGTTATTTAGAAAAAAACTCAATTACGACAATAGAGCAAAAGGGTAACAAAAGTCATACAGAACAAAGGATCGTTGGTTGCTAAATAAAACTGTAATAGAGAATTGTAAAATGGGAAGAATCTAAGGTATGGATATATTAAAAAAAGCATTTGACAGCATCTTAATTTCATGGATAAAGGAATGCTTACAGATGTAGAAGGTATGCCCTACATTGCTCAATTACATTACACTGAACATGACATGAAACAGTGGCAAACCACTTTGCAGCTAGCCCATGTCAAACAGTAAATTATAAGCCCAGGGATAAAATTTCAAAGGGGGATATTTCAAGATGATTCTTTGTCACTTCTGCTTTTTTGTCTTGCCCTTAACCCATTTACTTAATAGATTAGGCCATGGTTACAAATTGACTTCTAGAAAACAACCTTGTTTAAATACTTCTTATCTACTTTGTGCGGATGACTTAAAACTGTATAGTTCATCAGATGAGAAGATGAAAGCACAACATCAAGTCATTAAAACTTTCTCAGATGATATAAGAATGCCATTTGGCTTTGATAAATGTGCAAAAGCAACATTTAAAGCAGGATAGCTGCAGCACCAAGAAAATATCAATTTGGGACAGGAATGTGATATAAGGAAACTTGAGCATTTGGGAGTGTATAACTATTTGGGAGTCAAAATAGGATTGGGAATAAAACATGAACTAATATGAATAAAATTCTGTAAAGAATAGGACTTCCAAGATGGCTGCACATTGAGTGAGAGCTTATTTCTAGCTCTCCCAGTGTGAAAACAGCAACTCAGCAGAGAAAGCCAGTAGACTTGTGTTTATGGGTAAATTTTAGTAATTGGCTAGTAAGTGGACTGCCTGGAAGACAGGAATAAAGAAATACAGAAGACCTGGAAAAAATCAGCTACAAAAAGTGAAGAGGAAACACTGACTGGGGAAGGTTCTGCAGCTGTTCAGCAAAATGCAATGCAACCTTCAGACATGACTTCCAGTAACCGACAGGAAGGTATAAGACAACTGCATACATACCTGGTTAAACTAAACAAAACACTGATGGACTATATCAACACAAATAACAAAAGCCTGGTAACAATGGAAGAAGCTTTAACAGATATTCATATGAGATGATAAAGCTGCAAAAACCAGAGGTGGAAATAAAGAAAAGGCTGGCTGAATATGAGACTGCTTAGGAAGAGATGTTTCAAAAAATAACAAAATTAGAGGACAGAGCATGTAGGGAAAACCTGACATTTTCAACTATCCCAGAGATGCTGGAAGGAACAGACTGCATTAATTTTATGAAAGCACAAATAATCAACTGGACTGGTATTCCACAGCAGGAGTTGTTAGTTGAAAGGGCACATAATGTGTATGCTCCAAACATGGCTATAAGAAGGCAACCTAGACCTTTAATAGTAAAGATACAATCTTACCAGCAGAACGAGTTGATTCTGACAAAACTGTGCAAGAAGGACAAAGTACTAAAAGTGGGAGACAACAGAGTGCTTGTGGGAATGATTATTCATTGTACACCAGACTGAAGAGGAGCAAATTTATTCCACTATTAAGGGAATGATGAGATGCAGGTGTGAGATTCAAACTGCTGTACCCAACTGTCTTCAAGGTATTCTTCCCTGGGAGACAAAATCATTTTTTGATGACGTACATGCTAAGGAGAAAATAGAAAAGTTTGTCCAACAAAAAGTAAGCTGTGAAATGGAAGGATATTTTACTTCTTGTTCTTCTGGTAATAAAGACCACAGAGGGACTTGTACCTATGAAAACTTTTCAAATTTGGAAAATGTTAGAGAGAAGGAAGGGAGCATGAGAGTTGACTAGACGACTCGAGAGTATGTTGGAAATGAAGCAGAGACTGATGTCAGACCTAAACGTAATAAAACCAGTAACTTAATATGGTTTTATAATGCAATAATTACATTTGTGAAATATGACAGAACAAGAAAATCTGGAAATATTGGACGTTTTCAGAATTTGTTCGACTTGTAGGGGACTCAAAAGCATATACCCTACTTTATGTCAATAATATCTGGAAAAGTGCTTTGTGGAGATGAAGACGAGGGACAGAGTTAGCTGTAAGTAAAGATTTTTTTTTCTTAAATAGTACCAGTTTTGTGGCATGTGGTTTATTTTACATGCTATAAAGCAATTTTCAGTTATTTTAAGTGTAATGGGGATTGTACACAGGTGCTGCTTTTCTTTTTTTTTCTTTTCTTTCTTCCCTCTCTCTCTGTTCTTGTTCAGTTTTAAGAAACATAGGCAATGCAATGTATAAAAAAGAGGCTGGTTAAAAAGCATGAAAAAAGATAAATTAACCACATGACACTAAGGATAATCACAAGGCTTTCTTTAGTTATGTTAGGAACCTGGGTGGGAATTTCCAGATATGCTCAGAATTAGTCCAAAATAACAAAAAATACACTGAACTCACAGACATTGCCAACATCCTAGCTGACAGGTTCAGCGCAAACTTCTCCCCCCCTCCCCACCAAAAGGGCAAATATCTATCCCAGGAGACTGCTGCCCCCCTGACATCTCAGATGCTCAGGTAAGAGCTGCCCTCTCCAAAGCAAAAAACACAGCATCAATGGGACCAGACGGTGTCCTGGTCTGCGTCCTACATGAACTCCAAGAAGAGCTAAACCCAAACATAAAACTACTGTTCAATCTCAGCCTTACTACAGGATATGTACCCAAAGAGTGGCGTACAGCAACAGTGGTCCCTCTCCACAAAGGTGGTGCCTCAACGGATCCTGGAAACTATTGCCCCATAAGCCTGACTAGCTTGGTCTGCAAAGCTATGGAAAAGATCATCATGGACCTCATAAATAAAGATATTGGGGACCTACAGACACTGGATCCTACCCAGTTTGGCTTTGTTAAGGGCAGATCCTGCCTCTTAAACCTGGTTGATTTCTTTGAAACAGTCACCAAGGCCATTGACAAGGGGAAGGTGGACCACACAGCCTACCTGGACCTCGCAAAAGCCTTTGATACAATACCTCACTCGGGCATTACAGATAATCTCACCAGCTTAAATATAAACCCCTATGTCACTAGATGGGTTGCAAACTGGCTCAAGGACAGAACCCACATGGTTAGAATTGCTGGAGCCATGTCAGACTCCAAACCAGTTACAAGTGGCGTCCCACAAGGTTCAGTCCTGGGACCTCTCTTGTTCGATATATATTTCTCGGAGGTACAGGCCAACATGGAAGGACTGTGGCTGACCAAGTTCGCAGATGACTGCAAACTGGGCGCCATAATCGACTCTCCAGCCGACACAAGCATCCTACAAAAGGGCCTCATAGAAACAGACAACTGGTGCCAGAGCCATGGTCTCAAGCTAAACACCAAAAAGTGTATAGTCATCCCCTTTGGCAAAAACAAAGTGCCCACAAATTACCACATAGGTGGTAATCCACTAAGTACGGAAGAAGTAATTAGGGACCTGGGGACCCAGGTTGATAGCAATCTCTCATTTGACAACCACGTGGCCAAAGTGGTTAGAAAAACAGTTTATATAGCCCACCTAATCATGAAGGGATTCACATCTAGATCAGAGGAGGTCATCGTGCCTCTTTACTCATCCCTCATCAGGCCCATAATTGAGTACAATGCCCCTTTTGGGATGTACCTTACCAAACACCTGCAGCAACTGGAAAGACCCCAAAAGTACCTCACCAAGAGGATCAAAGGGCTCAAACAGATGCCATATGCTGCCCGGTTAAAGAAACTCCAGCTCTACTCAGTGGCATACTGCCTGCTCAGAGGCGATCTGTGCCTGACGTATAAAGCCATGTCCAACCCGGAATTAATGGACATGCTGCACCTCAGTAAATCCAAATCCCATCGAGCTACGCGCTCAAAAGACTTGAACCTCAGCACTGAAATAAATAGGACATGCTGGAGGGACAGATTCATAACCCAGAGGCTCCCTTCACTCTGGAATAAAATCCCAGTCCAGGTTAGGCAGAGTTCCTCATTGACTCTCTTCGAGGAATCTTGATGAGTGAATGGGAGATCATAGGTTTACCCCATTTATCACTTCTGTGTCACTGTTAGACAGAGGCACAGTATACTAACCTCGAAAAAGGGCATAGCAAAATTAATTTAAAATGGGTGGCGAAAGCCAAACACACTCTGGCTAGGCTTATAAATGCCCTAGGGCAGACAGACTAGTATGAACCTATGAACCTATAATGTGCTTTTTCTGATTCTTACATGGGGAAATGACTGGATTAAAGAACACAGATTTATTTAGTAACAAGTTTAAGAGACAGCAGGTAAATGAAGGGAAACATTGAGTATTATGAGGCTTTTTTCTACCAAATACATCTATGCTGAGTAACAATTCTGCAGCTGGTTTTCATCTCTCCATGGAGACAATCTGATAAAGAGCAACTAGCGACAGTCAGATGGAGAGTGATTGGCTAACGAAAAAAAAAAAGAAAAGAGAAATTGGCTGGGTGATAATGTTCTCTGAATGCATTCAGGGTTTTTTACAAAATAGATAATATTCTCTGAAAGCATTCAGGGCTTTCCCAAGGTAGTTAATGTTCTCTGAAAACATTCAGGGATTTTTCCAGCTGGGAGATCTATAAAGATAAGACAAAACCAGTGAGCACTTAGTAGAAGCACAGGCTGCACCACGCGTCTTAACAAGAATGACCTTTCTTTTTAGGTTAACTCACATCTGTAAGTGTGGCTCAGTTTGGGACCTCTGTTCCTATTAGGAGGATAACACTTCAATATTTGAAGGTGTATATAGTTTTGTGTGTTAGTATTAAGTTAACAGGTTTTGGGGGGTATTGGTGTGTGTGTTTTTTTTTTTGTTTTTTTTTTTTTACATTTGAGGGCTTTCGATAAAAATGTTTTATAAGGTGTGACATAAGCTCAAATGTATATTACAAAAACAACTGTATAAAAGTTCAATCTGCCAAACAGTGCATGCATGTAACACAGAAGCTGAAACTAGATATTTAACGAAAAAGATGTTATACATAAAAGGTGGGAACAATGTTTTCATACAACGTTGCTTTCTTTAATGCCTTTAAATGTAAATGGCCTCACAGATAAATATAAACAAATAAGAGTAGTGAACTATATTAAAAATGTAGAGTGCAAACAGCTATGTTACAGGAGACACACTTAGAAAGCACTGGACATGTGAATTTGATAAAGAAAGATTTTCAGGATGGTTATTCAGCGGAATACCTGGGACAAAGAAAAAGAGGAGTACTTACATTAATTGCAAAAGGAGCTCCAATAGTCATAGAAGATTAAAAAGATAATGGCAGATTTGTAGTGCTAAGGGGCTACTGGCAAGGGAGGAGGATTACACTGGCATGGTATTTACATTCCACCTAAAACTGCTATAATGGAGGTTAAGAAAATCCTGGGAGAAATAATTGGTTTTCAGCAAGGAATATTACTTGTAGGTGGGGAATGAGATTTGATTTGTAGCAGTAAAGATGTGTCTGGGAGGCCCAGAAGGGAAAATATAACAAAGGAGGGTAGATTTTTGAATATATTTATGAAAATATTTGTCATGGAAGATGTGAATTCGGTAATAGGAGTTCAGAGTGAATTTACATATTATTTCCCACAATATAAAAAGTGGGCTAGGCTAGACAGAATTTATATTTCACAGGAACATGTGCATGTAACTGAAGGTCTTGATACCCACCCAATAACTACTTCAGATCATGTCCAATAATAGTTAAAATAAAAACACAGGGTAATGAAATAAAAACGAGACAGTGGCACTTACAAACCTATCTGTTGAAAACACAGGAATTTAAGGAATGGATAGTGGAGATTATTCAGGAGGTGTTAGAGAGAGTAGACATTTCCTCTGAAAATATAGGTAGGGTTGGAATAAAATTAAGTTGGAATTTAAAATAGGGTAGAAATAAAAAAAAGGAGCTATTGCTAAGAAGTAACAAGAAGTATTCAGAGGGACTGACATATGTTAAAGTACTGCAGAATAGGGGGAATCTCACAGAAAAAGAGAAGGATCAACTGCAGAATACTAGGCAGAAAATGAGGGATTACCTTGATAATATGCACAAGCTTAGAAAGATTGCTGCTAAGCAACTGATTTTTGATAACAACACTAGAGCACAAAAACTTTTAGTACAATGACTCATGTAACAGAAAGAATAAAGGGCTGTCACGAAACTTAGGGAGCCTATAACAAATAAAGTAACAAAAGACTCTGTAGCGGTATTAGAAATATTTTGGAAATTCTATGAGAGTCTCTATAAAGCAGAGAAATATGAAAATTAAGAAAAGATACAAATGGAAATGTTTATGGAAGAATTAAATATGCCAAGGTTAGAGGTAAATGAGGTTCAATTACTAACAGTTAGGCTAGGAGGAGATGCAATAAAATTAAAAAGTATTAAAAAAAACTGTCTAGCCACTACTTTTTTTCTCTTCAAAACTACATGATCAGAAGGTGGGATAAGATTTCACATAACCAAGAGGTAATTTCTAATTGGACAGTTGGTCAGTATACAGTCAATACAAACACAAGTTTATTAAGCTTAATAACTATCATATTTTAAACTTAGAAAGGCAACTTCACATGACGATGATGCAATCACAGCAAAAGGAAATAATATGTCTACATATCTTATTTAAATCTATTATGTGCCTGGTCATTAATATGCCTGCACACAGCTAGAAATGCACCAGACATGTATAAAATAAAAATACTAGGCCTGAAAAATTATCCCTATAGTCTGCCTCTTACAGACTGCTGCACAGCGATCTGATGTCTTGTATTCCGAGCTACTAGCACCCAATCTTCCTTTTAACTCTTGCACCTCTGCAAAACAAACAGCTTCACAAATGCAAACCAAGGATCTAAATCCCCACCAACATATAAACTATCTTGAAGGAATAGATATAGTACCTTTCATTTACTGCATCACTGTAACAAATTACTCTTACATGAAAAACAGAATGACACTCTTCAAAATGAACTGTGATGACTACACAGCCATCCAAAAATCCATTCCTATCATGACCTATTTAGCCCTTCTGGAAGGAAAAGTTAAATCAAGATGGGTACTGGAGGGATGAAATGGTAGCAGAAAAAGGAAAACAAGCACAAGAACTCAAACAAATAATTTATAAGAATTCTACAGAAGAACACATAAGCTTTCACATCTAGCATTTTATCAAATATTAAAACCAGTACATAAAAAAGCTGTGACTTACAATGTGATTTAAAAATAAAAGCTGCCTCTTGACTGACTTATTTGCCTTGTAATTTCTATAATCCTAGAATTTTCTTGTCAATTTATATTGTTTTTTGGAGTTGTAATATTTAAAAAAGTGCATGTTCTAATATATGTAAATCTATCTCATCTGGTGAGTTCAAATGTTATAAAAAGTATTCCAAGAGATGGAGTCAGTTTTAAGAACCAGTCTGGGTTATTTGTGCAATCACAAGACTGAATTAGTTTAAATATTATCCCTATCAATATCACGCATGCAAATCAATTACTTAGTCGGATCTGCATTAAAGTAGCAACATTAATCTGTGCATTTTAACATCCACTTTAAAAGCTAATCAAATTACCTTAGCCCTCAAAGCATGATATGCGATCAATTTGTACAAAATGTTTGGCAAATCCATGAATTCCTATAGTCTTGTTACTTTGTGTGTATGGGTGGGGTGCATGGGGTATACCTATTCAATAGGCTTTCACTATCTCAGTCACTGATTCCCTGCTCAACCTTGTAAAAGCAAGTCTGAAAACTCAGTGTACAGCACTCCATTTTAAACAATACTATATCATAGTTAGTCTCTTTTGAGTACTATAAAATGTACCTGTTTCTTTGTCTTAATACTAAACCAGTATGGAGGACTTCCAAGATGGCTGCACATTAAGTAACAGCTTAGTTCTAGCTCTCCTAGTGTGAAAACAGAAACATAGCAGAGAAAGCCAGTGGACCTAGATTTCTGGGTAAATTTCAGTAACTGGCTAGTAAGTGCACTGCCTCAATGCCAGGAAAAAAAGAAATACAGAGGACCTGAAGGAAAATCAGCTACAAAAGGGGATGATAAAAACAGTGACTAGGAAAAGTACTGTAGCTGTTCAACAAAAAGCAGTGCAAGCTCCAGAAATGAATTCCATTAACCTAGAGGAAAGTATAAGGCAACTACACACAGAACTGACTGAAATAAATGAAACACTGATGGAGTATATTTAGGGTATTGTATATTTTAAATGTTTTAGCGTGGTTTGTGACTCTTTGTATGTATAGGTTATAATGAATGCATACCATTTTAAATGAATCAATGATGCAGTATTTAGCATATCTAATTAATTAACTTTGAACCTATCAGCTTTGTTTTTTACATATTTAAATGATGTTTTTAAATGGCAGCTTTGTAGTTTGAGAAAGCCTTTTTGGTGAAAGCGCTAACTTTTTCTAGCTGAATAAATAACTTTTTATACCCTACTGGAATTGGAATTCGTAAATGAAGTGACAGAGACTGTGGATTTTTCAGCTGTTTTCTCTACCTGCATGTGGACATTTTACATTGTGTGTATGCTCCAAACATGGCTACGAGAAAGCAACTTAGACCTTTAAAAGTAAAGATGCAATCCTACCAGCAGAAGGAGTTGATTCTGACAAAATTGTGGCAGAAAGACAAAGTACTAAAAGTGGGAGATAGAAGAGAGTTTGTGAAGAATGATTACTCACTGTACACCAGGCAGAAAAGGAGTAAATGTATTCTACTATTCAAGGAATGTCGAAAAGTAGACATGAGATTCAAGCTGCTGTACCCAGCTATCCTCAAAATATTTTTCCCTGAAGGAACAAAATCATTTTTTTGATGAAGTACACGCTAAGGAAGAAATACAAACATTTGTTCAACAAAGCGTGAGAGGTCAAATAGAAGGAGAATCTGCTTCTCATTCTTCTGGTAATAAAGACCACAGAAAGACTATGCCAGTGAATCCTTATCCAGTGTTTCAACAGAAAATGCTTGAGAGAGGGGAGATAAATCACAAGAGTTGACTAGAAGAATCAAGAGTACATTGGAAAAGAATCAGAGACAGAGATCGGGAGAAGGAGATGAACAGGAATAGAACAAGAAAATCTGGAAATATTGGACTTTCTTGGACTTTATTAAACTTTTATGGGACTGTAAAGCATATGCCCTACCTCATGTTATTAACATTTGGAGAATAAAATCAGTAACTTGAAACAGACAAACGTGGGATTAAAATGCAATAATAAAACTACTGAAACATGACAGAAAAGAAATCTGGAAATATTGGACTTTTTTGGATTTTATTAAACTTGTAGGGGACTCTAAAGCATATGCCCTACTTCATATCAGGGGAGGGGAAGAGGAAGGATAAAGTTAACTGAATGTAAAACAAAAAAATTTCTTAATAGGACTATTTAAATGGTGCATGATTTTTTTTGCATGTTATAAAGTAAAGTTTTTATTCGGTTATTTTAAGTGTAATAGGGATATTAATGTAAATAAGTGTTCCTGTTTTTTTTTTTCCTTTCTCCCTTTTTCTCTCTTTCTCCTTGCTCAGTTTTAAGAATTGTAGACACTACAATGTAAAAAAAATTCTGGTTAAAACAGCATGACAAAAGATAACTTAGTGTATTTTTTCTAATTTTCTAATTCTTGCATAGGGGAATGACTGGGTTAAGGGCATTAGCCTAATCTAGTAAAAAGTTTTATGAGAAAGCAAGAAAATGAAAAAGAATATTGATTATTATAACGCTTTTTTCTAGTAAACAGTTTTCTGTCTGGTTCTCATGGCTCTAGCAGACAATCTGATAAAGAGAAATGTCTTGGAGAAAATGTCTTCTGACAGCATTCAAATGTGTTCCCAGCTTAGAGAGCTACAAAGATAAGACAAAACCAGACAGCATTTAATAGAACCACAGGCTATACCATGTGCATTAGCATGGATAACCTTTGTTTTAAGTTCACACGAGTAGTATGTGTGGCTGAAAGTTTGGGACATTTGTTCCTATTAGGAGGGTAAAATTTTAATATTTGAAGATGTACACAGTTGTGTGCATCATTAAGTTAACAGGTTTTAGGGGTTGTGTGTGTGTGTGTGTGTGTGTGTGTGTGTGTGTGTGTGTGTGTGTGTGTGTATTTTTGCTTGAGTGTTTTAAATGCAACAGAAAATTCTGTAAGATGTGATATAGGCTCAAATGGAGATGACAATGAACAACTGTATAAAAGATTAACTAGCCAAACTGTACATCTGTGTAACACAAAAACTGAAACTAGACATTTAAGAAAAAGCTGTTATACATAAAAGGTGGGAATAATTTCTCAAGAATATGATGCTTTCTATAATGTCTTTGAATGTTAATGGTCTCAAAGATAAATACAAAAAAGAAAGAGTAGTGAACTATATTAAAAAAAAAGTAGAGTGCAAACAGCTATGCTACAGGGGTCACACTTGGGAATAAATGAACATGTGAATACCTAGGATAAAGGAAGAAAGGAGTACTTATATTAACTGCAAGAGGAGCTCCAACAGTAACAGAAGAGGATAAAAAATAGAATTATGGTAGATTTGTAGCCTTAAGGGGTTACTGGCAAGGGAAGAGGAGGATTACACCGGCATGCATTTATATTCCATTGAAAACTGATATAATGGAGCTTAAGAAAGTTCTGGGACAAATAATCAGCTTTCAGCAAGGAATATTACTTATAGGTGGCAACTGAAATTTGATTTGCAACAGTAAAAATGTGTCTAGGGGACCCAGAAGGGAAAATATAACAAAGGAAGGTAGATTTTTAAAGAAATGTATGAAAATATGTGGCAGGGAAGATGTGAATTCAGTACTATGAGTTTCTAGTGAATTTACATATTATTCTCCAACATACAAAAACTGGGCTAGGCTAGACAGAATTTACATTTCACAGGAACATGGGCATTTAATTAAATGTCTTAATATGCACCCAATAATTATTTCAGATCATATGTCAATAATAAATAAACTAAAACACACATGGTAATAAAATAAAAATGAGACACTGGTGCTTTCCTACCTATTTGTTGAAAAGAGAGGAATTTAAGGAATGGATAGTGGAAATGTTTCAGGAGTTACTAGAGAATACAGAAATTTCTTCTGAAAATATACCTAGGGAGTGGGATAAAATTAAAGTGGAGTTTAAAAGTAGGGTGGAAATAAAAAAAGGGAGACAGAGTTAAGAAGTAACCAGAATTAGAGGGATTGACAAATGTTAAAGTACTGCAATATACGGGGATTCTCAAAGAACAACAGGAAAAGCAACTGCAGAATGCTAAACAGAAAACAAGGGATTACCTCAATAATATGCATGAGTTTAGAAAACTTCCTGTCAAAAGGCTGTATTTTGATAATAACTCTAGAGCACAAACACTTTTAGCACAATGACTCAGGCAACAGAAACTAAAAAGGGCTGTCACCAAGCTTAGGGAACCTATAACAAGGAAGATAACAAGGGATCCTGTAGAAGTGTTAGAAACATTTCAGAAATTCTATGAAAGTCTGTACAAAGTAGAGAAATATCTAAATCAAGAAAAGTTACAAATGGAAATGTTTACGGAAGAACTGAATATGCCAAGGTTAGAGGTAGAGGAGGCTCAATTACTAACACGATAGGAAGGAGATGAGATAAAAATGGTGCTGTATACCCACACTACAGGAATGTCCCCAGGAACAGATGGTATTCCTGTGGATGTTTGGAAGCTAGTACGGAAAAAAATGGATAAATATCTGGAAAGTTTTATTTAACAGTATTTTAACGGGAAAAGTACCAACAGCCTGGATGAAAGCGGTGGCAGCTGTAATACCTAATGAGGGTAAATATCCATCAGATCCAGCTTCATACAGGCCCATTTCAATATTAAACATTGATTATAAAGTGTTTATGTCTATAATGGCTAAAAGAATGGCAAAACTGATATGAATCAATGCGGTTTTGTGGAGGGGAAGCAAATATTTGAGAACATTAACAGAACACTGATGATCCAGGGGGAAGCAGAAAATAAGAAAATGCCACTGTTGTTGGTGGGACTTGATGCAGAGAAAGCATATGACAGAGTAAATTGGGATTTATGAACAGGGCAAAGCATTTGCATTCTCTGATAACATTATAAGGTTGAT
Source organism: Protopterus annectens (assembly GCF_019279795.1). Taxonomy (NCBI): domain Eukaryota; kingdom Metazoa; phylum Chordata; order Ceratodontiformes; family Protopteridae; genus Protopterus; species Protopterus annectens. The sequence continues at coordinate 601,749,186 of NC_056737.1, forward strand.
TAGGAGGATCTATGAGGGATCAGAGGCAAAAATTAAAGTGGATGGAGTCCTCTTTGATAATCTCTGCTTGAGCAGAGGATCCAGGCAGGAATGTCCTCTCTCACCTTTGTTAAGTGCGTTATATTTAGAACCACTGGCAAAGAAAATAAGAGACTCAGAAATTGAAGGCTATAACCGGTATTGTAGTAAGGAAAATCTGGCTGTATTTGCCATTGTACATTGTATTTGACATTATTCTATACCTGACAAAACCAGAAAAGGACATTATAGAACTGTGGAACATATTGTGACAGTTTCAAATCTTATTGGGATACAAAATTAATGAATCTAAAACAAAGGCATTAGCGGTAAATTATGTACCCACATATGGATTGGTTCAGCAATATCCATACTTACTGGGATATGATAAAACAAAGTATTTAGGAGTATGGATTAAAATGATTCTGGTGTGGCAGGTAAGGATATTGGGGAAGACACTAAAGAAAACATAATACAAAAACTGAGAAAAATGGAAGCTTTGTTATATGGCTATTGACAGTAAGATATAGACAGTTAAAATGTTTTTAGTCCCTTTAGTCTTATACACAGGTCAGGCATACTTCACCAACCAGAGGAGAAGTTGTGGATAGCAATTAGTAAAGAGCTGAAGGATTTTATCTGGAAGGGGAAGATGCCAAGAGTCAAGTGGGATAAGCTGATTCTTCCAGTAGAACAGGGCAGATTGGGATTACCTGATTTGAAGGGGTATTTTAGAACTACACAGCTAAGGCTACTAAACATAGCACAAGCAGAAAACAACAATTCAAAGTGGAAAGGGATGATGATGATGAAATGGGGGGGGGTCAAAAAACAAGGAGAGGCTAGCATTTTTGATGCAGGCTTTAAGGAGAATGAGAATAATCATACAGAATATTATATTCATAAAGCAGGAGAAAGTATCCTAAGAACTAAGCCAACACAGGAATGCAGAAAGGAGATTCTGCTGATTGGGATGACTGCAATTAGGGATAGAGACAATAGGAAAGAGGGGACTGGAATTTACTGGAGAAAACTGGCAAAGAAACCAAGGTATTGGGAGCAAATAACTAGAGAGGGAAAGATGACAGAATGGGAAGAGGTCAAGAATTTATTTGGACTTCAGGTGAAATATTGCCTTCCCTACAAGGATTGATATCAGAGTACAGGCAAAGAAGAAATAAGAGGGGAGGGGTGCTCAACAAAAGACCAGCACTGGTAGAGTTTTTTAGTAGAAGTTAGAACAGAAGCTGTTATTAAAAAGGAATAATTAGTAGAGCATATAAAATAATGCAAGCCAACTATAAGAATCAATCAGAGGAGGTTAGAAAGGTTTGGGAAGAGAGAGACTGGATAAAAAATTCACAAACAAACAATGGGAGGATATATGTATGTCTCCCAAATATGCAACAAAATCTAGAAGATTTAGGATTTTTGCTTGGAAATGTTTACACAGATATTTTTATACCCCAAGTAGCCTTCGGAGAATTTTTCCTCAGGTAGAGAGCAAATGTTGGAGGTGTGACAGGGAAGAAACAGGTAAATGGGAACATATTTTCTGAGAATGCAGTGAGAGTTGGCAGATTTTAAGGATTCCCTGCGGGATGCACTATCGGAGATGCTGGGTGGGCAGATTGGTGTGACAAAGGAGATGATTTTTCTGATCTATGATACAGAATCAGAATTGCCTACACATGGTAAGGCCTAGCTGTGTCTAGTTATGGTGGCTGCCAAAAAAAGCAATTATTAGAAAATGGAAATCAAAATCTAAACCAACTATACTACAGGTAGTGAATACAGTAGCAGAGATAAAACAACTGGAACTGAGATCTTTACAAAAGGGTGGGAGCAAACTACATAGGAAAAAACTGGGAATTGAAGGAACAATACATACAGGGAAGGAATGGGGTTTAAAAGAAGGCATGACCTAAATAAGCTATGTAATGTTTGACTGAAAAATTATTGGGTAGATTATAAGTGATGTATAATGTTTGCAACTGTGAGTGTGTCACTATGGTTTGTGATGTAAAATGCTTGCAACTAGGATTATGCCAGTGTGGTTTGTTTTCATTTATATAAACGTATGCTTGCCTATGTTGTAAGTGATGGTTTAATAAAGATGTTTCTTGTTTTAAAAAAAAAGTGGCAGGAATTGAATAATTTATGTAATGTTGCTTAGCTTATATGATATATAGCAATATATGTGAAGTATAATGTTTGTAAACGTGAAATTGTTAATACAGTTTGATTACTTTTATATAAATTTAAATTTGCCTATGTCACTAGTAATAATTCAAACGTGTATATAAAAAAGATGAAATACACAAAGTGAAGTATGAACAACAAATAAATTAGATAATACTGAAGTCATTAAAAATTAATGACAAAATATCAAACAGTTTTAACACATAAAGGTGAGATAGCCTTAGGAAAAATAAAACTGCATTGTTATGTGATGACTTCAAAAAAATCTACGTAGCTTAGCTAATAGAAGGACGATGTTAAGCAAAAAGGCACAAATCAATAATATCCAAAATCGTCAGACTAATAAGCTTACTTCAAACAAAGAGGAAATGCTTAATATTTGTAAAACATTCCATGAGGATCTTAATAAAGACAAAAATAACAATCCTGATGACTATAAAACTGACAAGTATTTAAAGAAAAATGTTACTAGTAAACTTAATGACCAACATATAACTTTGCTGAATAAGCCTATTACACTAATAGAAGTTAAAGAAGTTTTAAAAAAGGGAAAATGTTAAAGCTCCAGGGATTCCTGGTTTAACTATGGAATTATATAGCCTGCTTCCGTTAAATATTTTATAATTACAGAGTGACATTTTCAGGATAATTCAGAGTGATAAAATAATTCCTACCTCATGGAAATTTGGAAATTTTCTGTAATTTCACTTATACTTAAAGAAAGAATAATAAGTTAGTTTCCTCATATAGACCTAGTACATTATTAAATACATACTATAAAAGTTTTACTTAGCTCTTTACTACAAGATTGTGATACAGTAGATAAATTAATTAGTAAAGATCACAAAGGATTTACAGTCAACAGATTAATGCATGAAACTATAAAAAGGGAAGCAACTATTTTAGATTTAGCAAAAGGAATGCACAAGAAGTTGGCCTTAATTAGCTAGATATCAAGACAGCTTTTGATTCTGAAGAGTGGAGCTACTTGATTAAAACTTTAGAAGCATTTGCATTTCCAGAACAATTTACTGGAATATTAAAAAAAAGATGTATAGACACTACAAAACATATGTTAAACCTGGATCTTACATTTCTCAAGGATTCACTTTAAACAAAGGCACAAAGCAAGGGTACCCCCTGCCCCCTCTACTGTTTGCGTTCGTTATCAAACCCTTAGCTGACAATATAACAAGCAATGAAAATATTGATGGATTCTCAATTAACAAGGATTGTCAATCGAAAATGCAGCTTTTTGCAGATGCTATTTTACAAACTATAGGAGATTTAAATTATTCAATTGAAGAAACAGATGAGAAGATTGAAAAGTTTCAAGTATAGCTGCTGAAATTTAATAATAATAAAATTGAAACGTATTGTTAAATCAAGTACATTTAAAGAAAATTTTAAATATAATTGGAAAAGAAAAGAACTAAAATATAAGATATAAGATTATTAATAATAATTTTGAAAAATGAATGAAGAAGCATTGTTTCTTATTAGAAATTGAATTTATTTTTATGTTTGAGAATAGGTTAGTACTTATTAAAATGATTACTTTACCCAAGATTATATGGGTGTGTTTATATATATATATATATATATATATATATATATATATATATATACACATACACACACCCACACTCACACACACACATATATTACATTCAATGGCTTTAATACCTGACAAAAAAAAAACTTTTTAAGAAAATGAAAAAAAATGTTAACTTCATTCTTAAAAACCTGAGAATTGCTTATAGAAATCATATAAGATTATGGGATTATGGTGGTATTAGCATCTTGGATTTAGAATCTCATTCTGTTCCTGCAGATTTTAACTGTATTATACTCTGGATAGACTCAACTTATACTTGTCAATGGAAAACCATTCAGAAGCAGATTATACTAAATTCTTATAAGTTTATCAAATATGATAAATAAGAAATATGTAACAATTCTTTCAAGTGCATATATGACATCAACTCTACAAACAGTTAAGAAATATGTTTTTAAAACTCCATTAATTTCAAAATGGAAATTTTTTTGTGCCTTCCCACTGTGCTCACCTCTAGATTTAAGGAAACTCAGAACAATGTTAAAATGAAATTACTAAAAAGGAATGGATTAGTATTATGGTCTGATTGCTTTTAAAAAGGAAAAGCTAAGTTGCCAGAATATTTAATGAAAGATTATACAGTTTGATAAACTTGTTAATATGTTAACATTATCCATCAATAAGAAATTAAATGAATGTGGAGATAATATGAGTGAAGAGGAAGAGAACACTATTCCCCCATTATATGAACATATGAATGCTATCATCAAAGGTAAATTGACCTACAAAGGAAGCCTGTTCAAGTTATATAAGTTAATTATAAATAATAATAATAATTTTGATGCAAAAGTCTGGAACTTTTTAGGTAGTAGTGAATTGAATGACTCAATAGATGGTAAGAATAAAACTTTGTTACTTGAAACAGTTAGTCAAACTTTCTTCAAGTTTACACTGAAAAGTTTTTATGTGGAAATATGTACCCATAATAATTACTTCCTATAAAACCTCCAGGTTTAGTAAAATTACTTCTTCAGTTTGTTGGAGATACAGTGAAGATGCAATAGCTGACTGGACACATGTTATGGATTGTGAAAAAATTAAATGTATATTGGGAAGAGATGTTTTAAGGAGTTATGGTCTGATAATTGTTCTTTAAGTAGATCAATAATACCAATGAATGTTCCACTTCCTTTACCTGTAAAAGCCAAACAAAAAATGTTCTGGAGCCTTCTGGCACAAAAACTGAAAATCAAACTCAGTTCTTGCATTGAAATATTTGTTTTAATTTAATAGGAATACTATGTAAAACTGAAAAAGAAGTGATCAGAATAAGATCTATAAATCACACTAAGACTTTTAGTGGTTGAGATAGCCTTGAACTGTTGCACTGAAATACCAAGACTCTTAATGTGTTCACTGTATAAGACTGCCTTGATGGTTCAATGTATTCCTAAAATTATAAAACAGTATGTGATGTTAATTTCTTCCTTTCTGTGCATATATTGCAAATATGTTGCATTAATAAAAATGTTCTTAAAAAACACACATTAAACCTGTCTCCATTTACACAGCTGAGCAATATCTCACACATAATGCCAGAAAATGCACTGCAAGATCATACCTACTCCCAACTCTTTTGTACACACCTTTTATTCTTAGTAATCTTAACAAAACTGAAAAACTGAAATTAAAAACATGCTATAGCAAAGTAGCTAAATGTGCTACACATTCCTTAAACAAAACCCATCACTGCACCACCTTAAGAGAGCTAAGCAGGCTAAAATTACCCATTTACTTACCCTATTCCCAATTTGGCATTGCACATAAACTTATCTATATGCCAAACAAATACCCTGCACTCCAAAACATACTGCAGTACTACTTTTGTACCAGAGACCTATACTCTAGGAACAAATCCTTCTTGTTTACCAGTAAGTCAATTAGCAAGCCAGTGAACACCTTATACTCCCTTTATGTTGCAAAATTATGGAATTCTATTCCTCTCCTATGCAAACTGACAGACAAGTTAATGCATTTTAAACCATAGCTTAAACAGTACCTGAACAACACCTGGCATTTTACATGTTTCACACCTGGATAAGCTAACCTAGGTAATTATTACAACTGCATGGATACTTGTTTCAGAACATCCTTGAAAGACCCCTTATACAGAGAATAATTATATCACTCTCCTCTCCACCCTTCTTACCATCTATTCCTTCACCATGCATCAAAGTATTTCTTTTTCCTTCCCTCACACTACTGCTCTCCACTTTTTCAATTTGCCTAACTAACTTCTATGGGAATTACTGTTCAAGTACACTACAGTATAATTCTCCTTATTCTTTAAATATTTCTTTATTGATAAATACTTTTAATTCCTTAGACTGAATGTCTACTCTCACCATATTTGTATAAATAATATTCATACCTATCAGTTACTACATCTGCATGTATTACTGCAATTCAGCTGCAAAGAATAAATTAATATTATATGAAATAGTTCCAAAAATCTTTACTACAATTTCATGTAAGAATATTTGATTTTAGCTGTACTATTATTCCAAAACATAATCTACTTAAACATTATGTTAAAGAGTTCCGTTTCTAACTTACAGCTTTCATAAATATTAATTTTATATGCAACACTTCTGTATTTTTGTGTTATATATTCATGTAAAGATATTGATTCTGTGGAGCTGGGCCTCCGGTGAAAATGGGCTTACTGCCCAATCGGACTTTTCCAGTCAAGGAAAACAAACAGATAAATAAAATTACAGGTATTGGCTACATTACTGTAAGCCAGGATTAATACAGAGAAGCAAGATGGTCCTTCTAATGAAGGCTATGAATAGTTGATATCGGCTGCAAATGCTGAGGGATGTTGCCAGTGCATAAAAATTTCTGAAGTATGCTGCATTATTATCTAGTGTTACACAGAGTTTCTAGCCATGATAGCCACTGTTGTTTATGTAAATTTTTCTTCACTGTAGATGATATGCTTCACTTCTGCATTCCTAGTTATGAGGTGTGGACTTTCTTTTGAGAGTCCAAGCTTCAGTTAATATAATTACAAGTTTTATTTTTATATGCCTTTTTCTCTTTTGAGGAATGTATACCTGCCCCTAATACTTCACTTATGCATTCCTGGTTATGAGGTGTGAACTTTGTTTTGTGTGTCCATGCATCAGTTAATATTTATTTATTTATTTTTTTTTGACCGGGTTAGTCCCACTATGCTAAGCAGCCTCTTTTCAGGGGAGATCCAAGGTGGTATTTATACTATTAGGGGAAATTTGGCGAGGGCACTGGGGGACTTCACTACTCATCATTGCTGTGAGTGGAGGAGCACTTCCTGTTTCCGCTCCAGGCATGGAGGTGGACTAGAGAAACAGGAAGGCAGATGGAGAGAGAAGGAGATGATGAAGTAGTGAAAGAAATGAAGGGAAAAGCAAATGTCAAGACTGAAGAATGTGTGCAGGATTCTGAGGAAATGTTTCAAAGAAACCTGTCAGATGGTGATAATTCAGCAAATGATGGATGTATAACTACAATCCTCCAGTTGGAAGGGTTATGGGATGATTTACTTAGAAATGGGTGGCACAGAGTGAGCCAGAAAATGAAGATGTTTCCTGGGGGGACATTATGAAGAAAATACAAAAGGAGGAGGCAGAGACAACCTGAAAAACAGCATTGAGATGGAAAAGAAAACATATGCTGAGAAAGTAAAAGAAGGCAAAAGTGGTGTAACAGAATGAAAGGCAGAAGAAAATGAAAAATGGAAGTACATGATAAGGATTCAAAGTAAAGAAGACACAGAAATGTACAGGTATGAAGTGTGGGACAATTTAATAGCTCCTTTGGGTGTAAAAGCACGTGAGGTAAGAGCATTTATTCTTAATAACAAAGAGACACAATTTATGATAATATAATTATATTTGTGACTGTTTTTCAATGGAAAATTTTCTCACAAAATATGAAAAAAGAAATACTGTTATGCATGGAATCTTTATGTGATAAAAGCATTTAACTGTGAAACAAAATAAGATTGCTGTACAATTCAAACAGAGGTAGAAAGAGACTTTGACAGGACATTTGAAAGCTTTATGTAAAGAAGTACTGGACATTGCAAAACTTTATGAAAGAAGTGGTTTATGGACTGGTGGCTGGGATTGTAATATTGTGTTAAAAACAGAAAGAGAAAAAATATACAAATACCAACCATGATAAATGTGGAGAGGGATTGGGGTGTTGTAAAATACTTCAGACAACCAAAAACATGTTTTTTTTTTTTTTTTTTTTTTTTTTTTTTTTGTGGAAAAGATGGACATTTAATAACTGTGACAAAAGAAAATGTTATATTTGTGGGGAAATGGAACACACTGCAAATAAAGAGGACATACAGGAAGTTCATGAAATAAGTGATGAAGAAGACATAACCTAGGAGGTAGTAAAAGGGAAAACATCTACTGGTAAAATGGTAAAAGAAAAATAAATTTAAAGGAGTAAATGCAAAAGAAAAAAGACAGGAAGCGGATAAAAAAGAATATATACATAGCTAAAGATTGGAGCTAGGTATAGTGGTTACAGTGTTTGACTCCAAGACACAAGGTATAGTGTTTGATTCTCACCTTTGGGAAAGAAATTGGATAGGCTTAGAATGGCCTATAAAGAAAGCTAGCTCAGTAATTAGCTGTGAATTTATGAAACCATGAATCTAAGGAAAAGGGAAAATTAAAATTTTAGAGTACTTTCTGTAAATGTGAATAGTATTAAAAATAATTTTGGAAGGGTGTAATACATGTGATGCAGATATAATCATATTAGAGGAGACAAGATTTTTAACAAATGAAGAAAGGTTACAAACTAGAAACTATGGGGAGGAAAGATAATCTGGAATTTGGGAAATGAGAGGTGTTCTGGAATAGTCATATTCTGCAGAAATACAGTAAAGATATTAGATATAACTTTAGCAAAAATGGGAAGATTAACCACTGTAGATTTAAAATGGAATGAACAAGTTTACAGAATTATAACATTGTATGCTTAAACTAACTGTAAAGAAAGGGAAAGCGTATTTCCTCAGATTTTTAGACTATATAGTAATAAATATGAATATTATAGTAACAGCAGACTTTAACTGTGATTTAAGAGGCAAGCATAAAAAGAAAGGAAACGATGTAACAAAAATGTTAGAAGTTATAAGATGTGGAAAGTTAAAACTCTGGGACAAAAATTCATGCACTTACAAAAGGGGTATATACAGAACTATAACAGATTATTTTACAGTATCAGAAGATTTAGTTATAGGAGAAAGGGAGGTAGTTGAAACAGGATTTTCTGATCATCCTGAAATATGGCTAGAGATAAAAGAAAACAAGCAATATATGAAGGCAAAGGAATAACAAGGCTAGATGAGAAAGCATGGCATGAAGAAGGAAATAAATTAGTAATACAGTTATGGAAAGACCATTTTATAAAAATAGATGTGCATGGTGGGTGATATTTAAGGCAAAATATAAAAATGTTTCTTACAATGGCAATATGATGTGAAAAAAATAGAGAAAGAAAAATATAAAAGAACAAATGATGATGCACTGGAAGAGTTCTTTAACAAAGAAAAAGAATTATATGAAAGCAAGGAAGAAAAAATACAAGAACTGCTATACAAGCAAAGACATTTTTACAAGGAAAAAGAGAAGTAGTATTGAGTTACTAAAGCAGATTACTAAAGGAAGATGATAGTGTAATCACAGAAATAAAACTGTAGAAGGAGAAACAAAAAGAAGTCAGAAAAAGATTATGAACAGTGTAGTACAATATGTACAAGGAATGTTTAAAGAAAAAAACAAAAACATGGAAAGTAAAAAAGCAAAGGAATGAAGAGTTGGAAAAGGAGATTTCTTTAAATGAGCTAGATAAAGTATTAAGACAAGTAAATAAGGATTCGGCTGCAGGCCCAGATGAAATAGGGTATAAAATGTATACAAATTTAAGGGACTGGCAACAAAAATGTTTTTTAAAGATTTTGAATGAATGATAAAATGACGGTTTTGGGTATAAAGAATTATGTAATGGAATACTTAAATTCATATGGAAGAAGGAAGATAGAAGAGAATTAAAAAAACAGTGATAAGTAATAGTATTGAATAGTAATGATTATAAGATCTTTATGAAAATAAATCTCCTCTAGAAACAGCTACCCTCATCAACCAACACTTCATTGACACAATTCAAAAACTCATACCCTCCACCTCCAACACAACTGCTCCCTCTATCCCTCTCAACCCACTCAACAAAAACCTTTTTTCCTTTCAACCGGTTCCCACTTCTGACATTAAATCCCTTCTTCTGAAACTAAAACCCTGTTCTCCCCTCCACAGATGATCTCCCTCTTACCTTCCTCGAACTAGCTGCTGAATCTATAGTCTATCCTGTATCCATACTACTCAACCGATCCATTCAAGAAGCAACAGTTCCTTCCATCTGGAAATCCTTCTTCACAATCCCCCTGCACAAAGGGGGAAATTCAACTTACCCATCACCATCCTATCCCCCTATCTAAAATACTTAAAAAATGCATTCACTCACAGCTTCTCAACTATCTTCTCCAACAAAACCTACTTATTCCCGTACAACATGATTTTCGGTCTAACCATAGCACATCTACTACCCTCCTATAATTTACTCATACCATCGCTGAGGCCCGTGACAAAAAACAACTCATATCGTGCCTCTTCCTAGATCTCTCCAAAGCCTTTGATACAGTCTTTCACCCTTTACTGCTATCTAAACTAACTAATCTTAACCTATATGCTGCCTCCCTAGCTTGATTCTCTAGCTACCTTTCTTGAAGGCAACAATCTGTCAGATGGCTGTCATCATGCTCCCTCTCCATTCTAGTCACATCTGGTGTTCCACAAGGCTCCATCTTGGGTCCCCTCCTGTTCAATATTTTTACTAATGGACTACACATATCCTGCAAAAAATCCTCCCTAATCCAATATGCTGAAGACTCAGATCTCATCTCCATCTTCAACAATATCACCCAAACCCAAGACACCTTTTTATCTATTGAAAAGTGGCTGACAACCTACTCATCCTAAACCCAAAATAAAACAAGTTCTTGCTCTTTTTCCCCCATTCTCTCTCCCAACACAAATACACCTTTGTTATCACATCCTCCAATAATACCATCATACAACCTGAACCCCACACAAAACTCCTAGGTGCCATCATTGATGATGAACTTAAATTTAACCTACATATACTCCACTGTATAAAAAAACTCACCAGAAACTAGGCTTGCTTTACCACAATAGAAAAATTCTAACTTCCAATACTAGACTCTCCCTGGCACAGGCACTTCTTATCGCCTCCCTTCTATATGCTGCCCCTATCCTAACTAGCATCCAGTCCACAACCTTGTCCAAACTTCAACAAACTTACCACAAAATAGCTAGATTTATCACCGACTCTCCTTACAACTCACACTACTGCCTTGTATTCAATGCTCTTCAATGGCTTGAACTCCCCCACCAACTCATTTTATCACAATTTCAAATGATACACTCTATACTATATAAATCATCTTCATAACCAGCTCTCTCCTATCTGGTTTCCACCTACTTCCCCTCTAGAACCCTCCAAACCTCTAACCAGCAACTCCTAGATATCTACCACCTAGAGAAAATTGTAGCAAGTTACTATACAAGTGCTCTGTGGCCCAAATCTGGAATAAAGTCCCTTTACACATTTGCTCCGTTACCCACCCATTACAATTCAAAAAGGAACTCAAACCTCATCTACTTAACACCAAAACATGCCCCTGCCAGGACTCTACCTAACCCCTCCATATCCTTGTATTTCATTCCCATTACATATGTGCTTTTTTATATATAAGACTTTGTCTATTTTCACTTATTAAACCAATAATTATTTAACTATTACATTCAACCTCACATTATTGAACGCCTAAATTCTGCTGTCCATTTTGTATTTTTTTTGTACAATGCCACTTGTATGTGTCCGAGTCTTACACCTGGATTCTTGTCCTACCATATTTTTAATTGTACTATCCTGGAGTGTGACTTTTTATTATATTGTAAACTGTATTTGTAACTGGAGCTTTAAATGAAAAAGGTGAGAGATTAGTAGTAAAACTGTACAAATATAAGTATGATAAATGTTGGTGTACAGTAAAAAGAGAAAAAGACTACATAAATGAAGAAATAAAACACTAAAAAGAAAAATATTTTTGTGGAAAATAAAAAAATGATGATATAGAAAAAGAAAAGTATGGTAAAGGAATTTAATGATAAACATTACTATGTAAAATCGTGGAAAAATCTAAAAGATGAAAAAAGTAAAGGTATAAAAATAAAAACCAAATGGTGTAATCAGAAAGTAGAATCTCAAGATTTTTTGTGAAGACTGGTAATAGATAAACTGCCAGTAAAAGAAACTATGCCAAATAAAAGGAAAAATGATAGAATATGTTTACACTGTCAAGAACAAGAAACTATAGAACATGTATATTTGAAATGTAAAAGAGTAAAAAGTTATGGTGAAAACTATGTAAAAAAAGATTTTTTGAAGATATAAAAGAAGTGTATAAAATAAACATGGATATGATTAAATAGGGACATTATAAGAATAGAAGCAAAGACTATGTTAAAAAATAGATTAAAAAGTTATTTTATGTTATGTGGAATGAAAGAATAAATGAAATTATGTTCAATGGTAAACGGATTTTAGCAACAATATTAAGTAAATTCAGATGGTGGTTATGGAAAAAGGTGTGGGGGTCTAATAAGTATGAAAATTTAGCATAATTGTACAGGAAATCCTGAATATGTGTAAACAGATGTGTATATTTATATATTTGTACACATGTAAGTATTTGTAAATATGTAAATAAAGAGTTATTTTGTATACAAATAAATGAGCCCTCATCTTTGGAGATGCTAGATGGCACTGGAGGGCTCCTACAGCAACAAGGAAGAGGCCTAAGGGATGCAGCAGCATGGAGGAGAAGAACAAAGCTATGGAAAGTTTATAGGTGGAATGGAAGGGGGCACTTGGATATGAAATTGATTATTTTGTACTACTGGATGGCTTGGGGATAGCAGATGGTGATACAGTTGTAATGAGGTTTTCAAACCACTCAGAAATATGGATGGAAGTCATGGAAGAAAGGGCGGATAATAAAAAAGGAAAGGGAATGAAAATAATACATGCAAAATTAAGGGATGAAACTGGACAGTGGGAAGCATTGCATTTATGTAAGGATCATATAACCATAAAGAACTTCTATAAAAACTGGTCTGAATGGTAGATTGAATTTAAAAAGAAGTATAAGCAGTGTTTTTTTAATGACAGGATGATGTAAAACAAAAGTGAAATATGGGAAAATGTATAGAAATGTATTAGAGAATTTAGATAATAATACAAAAGAAAATTATGATATGGAAATATATATATATAAAAATTTGAGAAAAAATAAGGCATTACTATTTAGGCAGAGATATTTATATGGGAGAATGAAGGGGGTATCTTCATATTTGGGGTAAAACTGTAAAGGAGGCTATTACTATGAGGGAAATGGAAAATGGAAAATGGGGTAAAAAGAACACAAGAGCAAAATATGAATATTGTAGTACAGCATGTGGAAAATATGTATAAGTATAAAATGAGGGAAAATAAGAGAGAATGGAATGTAAAAATAATTCTAAAACAAGATAAGGAAGAATTTGAAAAAGAAATTACTCTTAGTGAATTGGATAAAGTACTTAGGAAAGTAAACGTTTATTCAGTAACAGGCCCAGATGGTATAGGGTATGGAATTTACAAGAAATTAATGGACTGGCAAAGACACTGTTTTAATAAATATATTGAATGAATGGTTGAAGGAAGAGTTAATTTATGAAGGGTTATATAACGGGATATTAAAATTTATTTGGAAAAATAGATGAGAAGAATGAAAATGAAATAAAACATGGAGACCCCCATCACACTAAATAATACAGACTATAAAATTTGTATAGGAATAATACCAAGGAGAATGGGAGGATGGATGAGGCATATTATGGAAGAAAGTATATATGGTATAAAAGGAAAGGGATGCCAAGAATTGTCATTGGTTGTGAGAGAAATTGTGGATGACATTATGAGTAAAAGACAGGATGTGAATCTTACAGTAGGTGATATTAGTAAGGCATTGGATACAGTAAGACATGATGTTTTGTGGGATTTTATGGAGAAGTATGGAACAGGTAATAGAATAAGATGAGTGTGTATGTCAGCATATCAAAATAATAAAGTGAGAGTGTTAGTGAATGGGTGGTTGAGCAAAGAACTATGCATGGCATATGGTTTAAGACAAGAATGTCCCATGACTGGAATATTGTTTGCATTAGTAATGAATGTGATAGTGAGTGAAGTAGCTTATTAAATGAAAGATGCTGGATATGTGGTGATTATAGTAGTTTTGACATATGCAGATGATTCATAGACTGTCACTAGGCTAACAAACGGGGGGGGGGGCTTTCAAAGGCAAGCCAGGTTTTTCCAAAAGAATAATTACATCCTCTATCCAAATAGGACATTGAGGGCCAGGCATTTATAAGCTACCTCTGTCCATAAGGGACAGAAAGGCTATGTTACTTGTTGTGCAACCATAGTAGGACTCAAAAGTACAATCTTCTGATCTGAAGTCAGACACCTTATCCATTAGACCAAGGTTGTAGCTACTAAGACGAAAATACAAATGAGGGAAGTGCTGGTCTATCTATGATATTTAAAGGAAATGAGAATGAGCTTGAATAAAGATAAAAGTAATGGTTTGGGTGATGTGGTAAAAATTGGGAGTGTGTATTTTTCAGTCAATGTAGTGTCTTTGCTAGGGACAAAATTTGTGGAAAATGATGCAGTTATGATTCAATGGGAGGATTTGATAAAATAAATTAAAGAAAATATATCTTCTGTAGAGGATGTACAGATTAGCATTCAAGAAAAAGGTTTATCTTGTGAATTCTGTATTAATGGGAAAAACAGCATATATATCAGATATTTACATATACCCAGAAAAATATGACAAGGAAACTGCACAACTGGTGTTTTCTTTCATAAGGGGTTCAAGATTAAACCCAAAGAAAAGAGGTGTGTTGCATACCAGTGAAGATGAAGGGGGATTTGGATTACTAAATCCAGTTGTTTATCATCTGCTTTAAACTTGTACAGAGTATTAAAGTGGGTAAAAGAAGAGAATAAGAAATTAATAGTGAGAAAGTTTAAATATAAATGCAAAATGGTCTGGGAGATGATGAGAATAAGAAAACAGAAAAATATGTAAATGAAGAAATTAAAAAGTATCAATAAAAATACTAAAATGGGAAATAAAAATCAATAAGACAAAGAGAGGAGAATAATATGATGAAACAATATTATTATGAAAATCCATTGGAAAATTTACCAGAAGAAGTGATTAAAGTCATTCAAGTAAGGAAAGGTTGTGGTGTACTAAGAGAGTAGAGTGTCAGGATTTCCCATGGAGATGTAATAAATAAGTTACCAGTAAAGGTTAAAATGCCATATAAAAAGAAATTTAAAAGAGTGTGTTTATTTTGTATGGAAGAGGAGGAAATAACCGACCATTTTTTTAATGTAAAAGAGTGGTGAACTCTGGAAAAAGTTGTGTGAAGATTTTTTTTGAGAATATTAATGATAATATAAATACGAATATGATTATGTACAGATATTACAGGAACAAGAAGAAAGAATATGTGAGAAGAGTAAAATAAGAATTTATTTTATGTAGTAATGGTTATTTGGAATGAAAGACTGAATGAAATTTTGTTTAAAGGGAAGTGGATGTTGGCAGATATGTTGCAAAAAAATAGATTATGGTTGTGGAAGAAGGAGTGGGAACTAATCAAGGAATAATAACAATGAGGATGTTATTAGAAAAATGATGAAAAGTAAAAAAAATACAGAAAAGTTTATATAAGTGCTTATATTTACATTATAAATACCTACATATGTTTTTTATGCTGCGTTAAATAAAGGACCCTTTCTCATTTTGATAGGTGCTGTGGTATCTTTTACATCTACCTGAGCTAGCACCAACTCGAGCAGATAGGGCCTTGGTTAATGTCTCATCTGAAGGATGCCACACACACAGAAATGGAGCAACCTTCTTATGTTACATTACAGTGTCAGAAACCAATACACTTGATGCGGGAATAGAACCAACAGCCTTCTGCATCAAAGGCAAAATGTGTTACTTGTTGCACCACTGACAGTGAAAAGATACAATTACAAAACTGTATTTATTATATGCCTTTTTCTCTTATGATGAATGTATATCTTTCCCTAATGGTGGAACTGTGGTTGGAATGGGTAAATTGGAATTTAGGCAGGAGTCTGTCGCATTTCATAAGCATATCAGCAGTTTTTATCTATTCCTAGTGTATATAAGAAACTTGCTTACTGTACTGAGACAGTATGAGGTGTGCCTATTTTTGAAAGTGTATTTCTGACTGGTTAACAAAGTGGATGTTGGCAGATATGGGAGGGTGGCCTAATGGTTAAGGTGTTTGCCTTGCAAACACAAGGTGCAGGGTTTGAATCTCACAAGGGATAATTGGCTAAGCTTAAAATGGCTTGCAAGGGCAGTTAGCCTAGTACTAATCTATGAACCTATGAACCTATAAAGCTGCCGAACCCTCTCTGTTTATCCAGGGGAGTTTTGTGGGAATGCTATTAAATGTAGGAGAAGGAATGTGAAACAGTTTAGAAATTGATCAGCTCTGGAGTAGGAACAGGCTTTACCTTCCATCTTGGCATCTTTCTTCTTGCGGAGTTTAAAATGTTTTTTTTTTTTGCTCCTTTTAAGGAAATTTTGTTGACTCTCTTCTGTGTATATGAGTTTATTTGTATTGGGGGGGGGGTTAAAAATTTAAACGGGTATATTTTCTGAGATTTCTTCTCATGTGAGGTGCTTTTTTGTTCATGTTTCTTGCACTTTGCTCTCTCTGTGGAAGATAATCACTGTATACACTTTTTGTTTAGATGTTTTGACATTTCACAAACTAATGCATGATGTCTGAATTAACATCTTTAATGCCATTTGTTGATATCATCTGTATTTACCTGATTTTATTATTACTAAACCATTTGCCTGTGGGAGGACAATACTAATAATGATGCTGTTATACATGATAATAGTGCTAAACATTATACCTTGGGATGTCAATGGATTTACGAGTCCACAAAAGAGGGCTGTGGCTTCTGCACATATTAAAACATTCAAGACAAATGTAGAATACTTCCAGGCAATGCGCTTAACACTTAAAGAGCATGTGAAATTCAGAAATGTTTTCCCTGTATACATATCTTTTCAGAGAATATGGGTATTAGATGGAGAGGAGCTAGTATTCCACTCATGATGGCATGTGGGTTTAAAATGGTAGATGCACTGACAAAGTGGGAAACATGATGTACTTAAAGATATATTTGTACTGCTAAATGTACGGCCCTCATGACAAGTCTCGAGGTAGGGTTGCCACCTTTTCAAAAGCCCAAAGTGGGGCATTTTTTGTAGAAATGTAAGATTTCGGAGGACAAAACATACCCACGGCCAGTGCAAGGGACAGAACTTCACTTTTTTCCCCAAAATAAAAACTTATTTTTGTAGCATTTGAGTTGCTTATCCTATCTAATATAATATTAATGTGTTTCAGATACAAAATAACTGTTTCATACAATTATTAAAGAAAACTTAAGAAATATATTTTGTCTTAAAATCTCAGGACATTTGCCATTTTTGGGGGAGGGTTTTGCAAGACACAACTGCCCAAAGTGGGACTGTCCTTCAAAAAAAGGGACAGGTGGCAACTCTATCTCAAGGAATTCTGGAAAATACAACTGATATGAAAACCATTTTGTGAAGATGTCATCCTTGGATAGCATGACAGAATTTTGTCACAGATCAATCTGAAACACAAAATGTTCCTAGTTAGGTGACATTAGCAGCACTAGGCAAGCTTCTGTGGGACATATGTGGCATAACGGGATGGCAAACATGCACAGAGCTCTGACCTTTCTGATCAAATCTGCATCTATTATTTATCTTGGAGTAATCAAGTTTTTGTACAGATGTAGTTATTTCCTATAAGCACCTGCACTGTGTTGCTGGCACTGATACGTTACTTACTGTACTTTCTGACCATGAAGTAAAGGTGATCAGTGCTGACATATCTCAAAAGATTTTGGAACACAATTGGAATTTGGATAATGGTCTTTGTGGTCTTGAATATTTTTGTAGGTGGCCCTACAGTGTTTATACTGACTGAGTTAGATTTAATCTTAATAGTGAGGGACTGAGCCTACAGTGAGACTTTATTTTAGGATTAGCTAAAGGAGGGGACAGAACAATACACAGACGATGAAAGGAGTTCCTTGAATGAGACATAGATGGGAATGATAGGCTTGGCTGGTTGAATTACAGTCCCTAATTGAGCAAGAGGGTTGGAAATTTGAGAAATTGTTGAGAAGAGGAAGGAAATTATGTTTGCAGATAACTGACAGGAAACTGTAGTTTTCAATGTATTTCCTAAAATTAAAATAATATGTCAGCGTCCCAGTTGTTCAAAATGCATCAGCTACAGGTAGAGCAAATGGTTACCAAGCTCATGGATTCCAAAATGAATAAAGTGGAAGACTTTGCAGATTATTACTCAAAGTTCTAACCTGCAAGAGAACGGGAATCCTTATATTTCCAGGGCTTGAAAGCCTTTTTGGATTTACTTCTTAGCCTAGGCTACTGCTATGACAGGCTAGGACTCATGGATTCAATTATAAGTTGTAAAGTATTTGCAAACTTCACTAAAATTAAGAAAGGCAAATGAGTTTCCTCAATTACCTGAGGTTGCATAAAAAGATTCTGTAACAAACTTTACCAGTCTAAATAATGGGATTCCTTAGGCTGGAGTGGCTCCCACATGGAAAAAGCCATAGCTTCTGTTATACTTAAGGACAGCAAGGATCCATCTTTACATTCATTATATTATGCTATATCAATCTTACATCAGGACTATAAGCTGTTTATGTTTCTTGCTGTCAAACAGAATCTATGAGATGATCCCAAGCCTTGTTAAATATGATCAGCGAGTATTCTTTAAAGGCAAAAAAAAAAAAACAAGTACAGTGAACGAGGCAGAAGGTAGCAAATGAATAAACTGAGACTACTAAAGATCCAACAGTCTTTAATCACCATTAAGCGCTCCTTTCCTCATAGGACTTCTTCAGAATTAATATATCCATGCATACAACTCAACCTTATATAACGAGCTCAATTAGCACCAATTATTCAACCCCAATTATGCCAACAAAACATTTTAAAGAAACAATGCACTTCAAAAATATATAATAGATCATCAGCTATATTACCTACAATTTCATAGAAATTATAGAAATTTCTGGGGAGAGATTCATGACTAAAGTTTACAGAAAGCCAACCTTTAGTAATTCATACTTGCCCTTCACTAGTGCACGTGCCTTTAAACAAAAAAGGAGTATAGTGAAGGGACAATGTGTTAGGGTTGCGAGAATGACTTTGAACCTTGAGGATCTAGTAGAAGAGTTTAGGTTTATTTCGGGTATGCTTATTGAAAGAGGTTACCCATATAAGCTTGCGGCTAATACATGCCAAGAAATCATTACAGGATGGGGTAATAAATACAAGCCCCTGGTCAGTAAGATAGAAAATGTCTCTAGATCTGAACTCCCATCGTTTAGAAAAAATTTTAGTAGAGCTATGGTAGCTGAATTTAATCAAGCAGCACCGACTGTTAAGAACATAAAAAAAACTGGAATATGTTAAGATAAAATTCTGATTTAGTGGGTGCAGTAGGCATCGAACCTATGTTCGTGTTTAAGACAGGTCGTAATTTAAAAAGTACAAAGGAAACCTCTATAATAAGGTTAGTAAGAAAGGTGGCGGTACTAAAAAACGTGGTAATTGCAGTCAATGTGCTTTTATATATGACATAGACTGTATCACATTGGGTAATTCAGCTAAAAGTAAAATATGGTTAAAAAAGGAAAACTGTTGTAGTAAATAGTAAGGGCATTATATATTTAGCAATCTGTAAGAAATGTGAATGTTTTTATGCTGGAAAAATGGAAAGGACATTGCAAAAGAGAATTTATGAGCACAATTATTGTATAAAAACAAAGAATCCGAATAATGCTTTATTTAAGCATTCATTGTTAAATGTTTCTCATGATGAGTTTTTATTTTGAATTTTGGAGCATGTAGAAAGGGATCCCAGGGGTGGAGACTGGGAAAATTGTTTGTATTATAAAGAATTACTGAGGCAATTTAAGCTTAACACCTTTACAAACCCAGGACTCAATGACTATATTTCTATAAAACCGATATTAAAGAAAAGGGCATCAAAATTATAGGGCTCACTTATTTTCAATTCCTAAATAAATGACATTGTATTTTAATATTTTAATAATAGCTGTTTTATGTTTTTCAAGGTAGATTTATAGTACTTCTAAGTCTTTTGTGGAGTTTGAGTAATTTTAAATGACGTTTTTTAATGCTGAAATTGTAGGTAATATATCTGATGATTTACTACATATTTTTTGAAGCGCATTGTTTCTTTAAAAAGTTTTGTTGAAGTAATTGGGGTTGAATAATTAGTGTTAAATAAGCTTATTATATGCGTGAATATATTCATTCGGAGGAACTCCTATGAGGAAAGAACGAAAAGGCTTAATGTGTGATTAAAGACTGTTGGATCTTTAGTAGTCTCCATTTATTCATTTGCTACACTCGTTCACCGTACTTGTGTTTTTGTGACAGAGTAGTGGCTTGCCCAATCTTTATTCTTTAAAGGCAGTCAAACCTTTGGTAATATCATTAAAACTCTTTTTGATACATGATTCCCTCTGATCTGGTTCCCTCATAACAGTGGTGAGGTTAAAAGCAGAGAAAACATTCAACCAAGTATACTGTTATTATCACCATGTAGTTCTAAAAGCTTATGTTTTCTAGGAATGCTGAGAATGACTAGTATGGGACATCAGGTAATAAAGAAACAGCTGCAGCAATCTTCCAACACAGTTCTGGAGAAGGATATGAGGCAATGGTACCGTCTGTTCCCTCTTTTATTTTCACTTTATTTAGACTGTCTTGCTCGGCATATGAGACCATGGACCCTAATTGATTGTACCTGAAGGGGAAGCAGTACAAATTGTCTATAGCTGCATAAAATGTCAATGTATATTTGTCCAAATCTCACAAAGACCTGCATCTACTGTTTGAGGATCTTTCTCAATCTAGATGTATTAAGAGTTACTGAGTTAACATTATTAGGACTAGGACCCTTATGGCAAATCTTCACTTCACTTTGCAAATGACAGAAACTTTCCTAGTCTAAGAGTGGAGAACTTCATCTGTCACTTGGGTGTTGATCTGGCCCAGGCAATACATTGGTCTGTCAAACTTACACCACAATAACAAATACATTTAAGGGTTACTTTAAAAAAGGAAAACTCTTTTGTAGGATTTTTAGCAGAAGGTGGATGTTTTGCAGATGTTCATTCTTCTTTAGATAAAGCACACTTTTCAGGCACTTGAACTTGAGCCTCATAGAGGTTGTTCTGATACAATGGAAAGTGCAAATGGAGGTTAAAAGAGTTAAGGTGGTCATGAGGTACAATCTACTCAGCAAGTTAGGCCTACAATCCCTGATTTTACACTAAGCCATAGGACTAGTTACTTCAGACTGTTTTATTCTTTGCTGCACGAGGACTACTAGTCCATATTCTACAGATTCAAGTCCCCAGATGGTTGGGAAAGACATTACTGATCTGCAGAACTGGCTTTTGTTGAAAACCACCTTGAATTCTTGGGAACAGCTGTTGGTCCTAGGGAAGACAACATTTCATAGGATGCTTTTGAAGTTCACTTTGAAGTTGTTGAAAGAGATAAATATATTTCCAACAAGTTTAGGTACTAAGGACACTAAAGGGAGATTAGGGATTTCTATGGAACAATATCCAAATAGGTAACTGTCTTGCGAGGGATCAAGCTCTCATGTAGTAAACAAATTGTATAAAGAATTTCAGGACACTGATGGGCGTCTTTGTGAACCACAACAGATAATGTGGGAGATGCAACTGCAAACCAACATGGGTCAAGTGTTTCATCAATAATCATGGGTATTACCAGGTTACGCCATTATGATCTCAGAAGCTCAAGAGTTTTGTCTGTAACTGCATTCATAAGTATTTTACATTCCTTGTAGACTTGCTAGATAGCAGCTTGGCACATCCTGAGACTGCTGGAGATGTCTGAATGAGGTTAAGGCTAATTGGTGGCATATAGTTTAAAATTCTCTTGACTTAGCCTAGTTAAATTTTTCTGCCTAACTATAACATAAAATGTGGCCAAGAAAAAAAAAAAAAAACTTGGCTCCCATATATTAAGGCACATTGGAACAAAAGGTCTAACATAAGCAACAATGTTACATCTGTTAATGTTGAGTTGCAGAAGAAAGTGATACACTATTCAAGAAAAGTCAGATAAGAGTGAAACTAAGAACTTAATTTCAGATGTTTTACTATGAAAAACAAGTTAAAAAGCAAAGTTTATTTCATAAATCACTAAAGGCATTGTGGCTAGACTTTAACCTTGAATTTTTATGAGTCCAAACAAAATATTACCATCTACAATTTACTATCTAAATGATGTATACATCATCTGCATTTCTCAAAGGCCTTACTTCTTGAATCACTACTTATTAATGCTTACAAAAAGGATCCCTTCTTCAGTTTTGCTCATCAAATTGTAGAAAGTGCCAGTTTACACACAGCATCAAATATGATATTCAACAAGTAATCAAATCACCCTTGGTTGAGAATTCAAGCTACAGCCTGAGGCACTGAGCATTTGCAGACACTTTAAGAGATAAAAGATCTCATAGCAACATCACAGTCTGAGAAAAATAGTCAGAGAAATGAAATATTTACAAAATATTTATAAGCCTTGTGACTGCAAAAATCATGCTTAAACTTTAGCATTCTATTTTCTTACATAAGCTGAACTTTTGTATTAGGCATGTATCTAAATAGAATGTTTCTCATTCTCCCTTGGGAATAAGAAGGAAACTGCATAAAACACACTACAGCATGCTGCTTCCAGCTGTGTAGGTGTCATGTAGCTGCACAGAAATTTCATCTAACACTGCTAGCTCCCATCTCCAGCTGTCAGCCACAGCAGTTCTAAAGTTGCTTGTTTCAAAAAGACATTTTCTACATAAGCTTCCTCTGTCATTAATATATTGGGGTGCTTGATTATCAGTTCCAAATATAGCCTTTATGAACCCCTACTTAATATTTTTAATCTAAGCCTCTCCATGGGTTACATTCCTGAAGCCTGGGAAAGAAGACACTGTAGTGCCATTACACAAGGGTGGCTGACCCACAAAAACTCTGATAACAACAGACTCATATGTAAAGCTATGGACTGCATTATCTCAGACCTTATTAATATGGACATTGACAATTTCTTAACTTTGGGGTCTCATCAATTCGGCTTTGTCAAAAGAAGGTCCTGTCTCTTTAACCTCATTAACTTCTTTGAAAAAGTAAATGAAGCAGTAGACAGTGGCTATGCAATGCATACAGCATATCTAGGCCAGGCTAAATCCTCTGACACTATGCAGGTATTATTAATAGACTATTAATAGACGTAAATCTGAATATAAATCTCTATTATTATGCAGTGGATAGCTAATTAGCTACCTGACAGAAAGCATATAGCTATGACCCCCAGGTGCTATTTCTGAAAGCAAAAATGTTACAGTGGTGTACCACAGGGCTCAGTTTAGGGTCCTCTCCTTTCGGGCATATATTTCTTAGACCTTCGAGTCAGCACTCTACGGTCAACTAAATTTGCAGATGACTGTAAATTGAGTGTTGTTACTTGATCTTCAGCTGACTTACAATTGCTCCATTATGGGTTAGACATTAGACCATGTTAACAATTGGTGCATGGACAATGGTCTCAAATTAAATGTAAAAAAAAAAAAAAAAAAGTGCAGTATAGTTAATTTTGGCAAACAAAGCAGTTCCACTTACCATACAGGTGATGCACTCCTCCAATCAGAGAATACTGAAAGGGATCTAGGCACTGTTCTTAAGTCCTTATCATTTGATCATCATGTCTCCACAGTAGTTCAGAAAGCCTTTTATCAGTCAGATCTATTTCCAAATGCATCTCCAAAGCCATTTACTCATAACTTATCATACCCATTACTGAATATAATGCACCTCTTGGCATGTATTTCTCTAAATATATCACACACAATTTGACAGACCTTAAAGATAACATATCGAAAAAGATCAGCAACCTCAAAAGTCTTAGTTATCAGGAGAGACTGGTAGCCCTTTCTGTGTACAAAATCTCTTACAGACTCCTTGGTTACTGTAGCTAGGAGCCAATCATTCAAATATGTGAACACCCTGATCCCTTTCAGTTGCAGGTGGGACATTACTAAAGGATGTCTTAAAATTATCTGCAAAATCACAGAAATGGAGCCAGGCATGTTGGAGAAGCATTATGCCAGTGCTCACTGCCCTATCAGTTGCATTATGCTACAAACACGTGGAGAAGCTTGTAAGGTTAAGCATGGTATTCAGGGTGGTCTTCAGTTTTGTAGAAGAGTCCTGGGTCATGAACTAACCCAAAGTATCCAGGGCTTGTCTTGCTAGGTCCCTTTGGAATCTGTTCACATGAGGTAAACACTTTAGCTGTCTCAGGGCAAAAGTACCTGAGGGGTAAATGTGCTTTCCTGTTATATCACCCTAGACACCTTATTCAGGGGACTGACAGAGGAAGACTCCTCTGAGAGTTCTTTTTTTTTACTTTGGGAAGCAGCTATAATACCAGAGGATCTTTAGAAAAGTGCTGCCTATCCTTGGGGGTGGCAGTGGGGGTATAAAACATTATCTGGTCTCTTTGGAATGGCTTCTGTTGTATCAAGGCTCCTGCCATGGCCTCCAGGTGACTAAATTAATAGGACAGTCTTGCAGGAGGGACCACCCATGAGGTAGAAGAGGAACATCCATATGCCTTGAAGAGAATCTCCTCATCCTGAGAAGATGGGTCAGATAACCAAGATCCCCTTTGTATCATTAATTACAGAACTTTGACAAATGTGACAACTTCAGGAAGGGATTGGGGGAACCCTTTATTTCATCTACGTCTGTGTCAGGCATCATGGACTTTGAAGGGAGTCCATGTGATTACTTCTGTGTGTCCTCTTGCTGGGGATCTCTGGCTGTGAATGGTCAGAGTCCAAAGAAGAATCAGACTGCATTTGCTGTGAATCTCTCAATGATATGACACTGCTCTGACCCTAGGAATCATAATGAATGGATTGAAGAACCTAAGGATGGACTTCTCTTGGTGGAGCTCATATTAGTGGAAGCCATGCTAATAGCCGGGGGTAGGGGGGTATAATCCTCTTCATGACTGTGAAGGCAGAATCTGTCTGCATCGATAGCCCAGTTCTTGGAACAGGCTCCTCCTCAATGAAAGCTAAGGTGGATAGTGCTGAAGAAGGGAGCCCCAATACTGAGGGGATCTGGAAGGTCTTGGTGTGGAGAGTGGAACTATAGGCTCAAACACTGATGTCCCTGACATCAAGAATGGTTCTAAATGAGTTGTCCTGGCAGATGGTACAGAGGACTCTGTGCCAAGTCCCTAACTCTGAGACCTACCTGACACTGAGGGAACAAATGTGGAGTAAGTCAGATGTGACAGTACTGACACTACAGTCAAAAGGGATGACAGTACCAAAGTGATAAGAGCTGGGTGAAAAAAAGGCTATGAAACTATCATTGAAAAAAGGAGCTAGAAGAGGTGGGAGAGCAACCAGATATGCCCTAGTACTGGTGGTGGTGGTGGTGGTGGTGGGGGTGATGGCCAATTCCATCAGTGTCATCATAAAAGCCCTCATCATTGGTTCCCAATCTACTTCAGAGACACTACTGATGGAACAATCAGATTTTATAGAAGAGATTAATTGTGGTCTTGAAGAAAGAAATTGAGACAATTCACATTCAAAAGAGTGTCTGCCAATAGAATCTGGAGAGTATTTGTCTCCAATGACAACAGTCTATAATGTCAGAGACTTTCAGACTGGTGCCATAAACGGGGAAGATTCTCTCCCATGCATTTTGGGAGAAGCATCAGCCTTATCCTCCCTTCTTACCCTTTCTGTTGGATCAAATGGACTGATAAAATAGGATCTATCCACACTAAGATGTTAAGGTCCTAAGCAGATCACACAAAGACTAACTGAATCTTGTAGCCGAGTTTAAGTCCACATTTGGTACATTTTTTTATGTCTTGTTCATAAATACCAAAAGTAGCTACACTCACAACAATAAATATAAACTATGCCTTAACAATGACTTATTTTTAAATGAAAGAACAGTAGGCAACCACCTTAACAATGAAAAGCTCAGGCACCAAAACAACAAACACAGCAAAAACTAAGTCAACAAGCAGAAATATATACTTAGACTAGCTAAATTAAATATACTAACTACTCTAACACTATAGCTCAAGAAAGTAAAACTTAACAAAGCTTAACAAAAGAAGAATATGCAATTAGCTGAGAGTTGAAACTGAGATCCTTTCAGTTTGGCACAAAATAAGATCTGAAGGGGAGGCATACAAGAGATTATGGGAAAGTTTGAAAGACCTTGAGGCACTATAGCACTGGAAATAGCTGGATCTGATTTGAGGAGCAGATCAGTACACATTTGTTGCATTTGCCACATTGGATGGATTTGGATGAAAAAGAAACATCACTATGGTAAGTACATAACCAGTTTTTCCACCATGAGTGACTGATCACAGAGTGAATACCATGTCTGTTGCTGTGGGCTATTTAGTTGTTTTTAGAGTTCAACAAGTAAAATTGAACAAGGAGATCCCCTCAGCTAAAAGGAGTGTAACAGACATTAAATAATAATTCAGATCTCAAGTTAACGGTGCCTTCAAATGGATATGAATGACTCCTCCTGCATTGTTTAGGACCACATTCAGAATTCTGTGGTTTTGGGCATAGCCCTGCACCAGCTGGCTGAGTCCCCTCATTGCCCAAGGCTTCCAACTCTACCATGGAACATGGAATCTACTAACTCCTGAAGATTCAAGCCTCCTATGATCAGATCAAGCTACCTCCTAGTCTAGTGTCTCATTCTCTTCTCCTGATATATCTAGAAGGTAACACATTTTACCAGTCAACCAGCATTCCCCACCAAAAGGTTGATCCTGCTCCCTTCATGAGCTAGTGTTTCTTCTCCTGTCTAACCTCACATATGATGCCCTCCTTTACCAAGATCACTGCCCCCTCATTCTCTGTCATGCCTGAGCAACATGTATCCAAATACCTCTATGATCCACTCCACTTGTTACTACACGAAGTTTCTCTGACACCAGTAATGTTCATCTTCCCTTCCTGCAAAGCTACTTGAAGACATTTCATTTTCTTTTTTTTAAAACACCTTTTTTGAATTACCACTTGTGACAGAGGTAAACTTACCTTTATATAAAAATAAGCAAACCATATTAACAAGTTCACATTTACAAACATTATACATCACATATAGTCTTCTATACAATATAATCAATCCAACATTACATAAATTGTTCAAGTCCTGTCTTTTCTTAATCTTCATTCCTCCTGAGAAGCATTTTTCTGCATGCACTGTTCCCACAATTTCCATTCTTTTTTCAATGCAATTTGCTCCTACTACTTTCTAAAGATCTCACTTCCTGTTCTTTTATCTCTGTTACAATATTCACTACTTCAAGTATGGCTGGCTTTGACTTTGATTTCCATTTTCTAGTAATTTCTTGTGGCAGCCACCAGAATTAAACTTTGTATGCCTAGGAAATTCAGATCCTGTATCAAAGCTAAAAAAATAAATTCTTTAGTTACACTCATTTGGTCACCCAGTATTCCTTACAGAGTACTCAGTAGGAAACTTTTGAAGTTTACCAAATCATTACACTCCCAAAACACATGCTCCCATGTACTATTTCTTCCCTATCACAGCTCCAGCATTTGCCATCTACCTAAAGAAAAAAATGTTCAAGTCTTTCTGGGATATAAAAGTACCCATGCAAAAACTTCAAAGCAAAAATCCAAAATCATCTAGACCTTGTTGCATATTTGACAGCCATACATATATCCTCCCGCCATTGTTTATTTGAGAATTGCTTATCTACTCTCTCTTTCCAATCTTTTCTGACTTCCTCTGATTGATTCCTACAGTTATTGTAGTATTTTATGTGGCCTACTAATTATCCCTTTTTAACAGCAGCTTCTGCTCTAGATTCTACTAAAATCTCAATTGGTTGAGTTCTTTCACTTAGGATTTAACTATCCCATTCTCTTTGCCTATATTCTGACATCAATCCATGATAGGGAATGCAGTCTCTAGCCTGAAATCTAAATGCATTTTTGGCCTTTTCCCATACTATTACCTTTCCCTCTCTGATTATCTGTTCCCAATACCTGGGTTCCATTGTCAACTTCCACCAGTAAATTCATCCCCCTCTTGCCTAGTCTCTGACTCTCTAATTTAAATCATCCTTATAGGCAGAATCTCCTGTCTAAATTCATGTGTTGGCATAGTTCTTAGTATACTTTCTGTCTCTTTATGAATACAATATTCTGTATGATTGTTGTTATTCTTAAGGATCTGCATCCAAAATCCCACTCTCTCATTTCTTGAATTTTTCTCCATGCTTCTTCATCATCCCTTTCCACTTTAATTGTAGTTTTCTGTGTTATGTGTAAGAGCCATAACTGTGTAGCTCTTAAATATCCCTTCAAATCAGGTAATCCTAAAACACCTGGCTCTACTGGAAGGATTTGTGTATAAAACTAAACAGACTAGAAATATGTTTACTGCTTGTATCTTGCTATCCATATCCATTGGCAACAGCTTCCAGTTTCTCATTTTTTATCTTTTATTTAGTCTCTTCCCACATATTCTTAGCTGCCATAATAGAATCAGTTTTAACTCATACTCCTAAATTCTTTCTTTTATCATGTCCCAATAAATATGGGTATTGCTGAACCAATTCATGTCTAGGTACATAGTTCACAGCTATAGCCTTTGTTTTACGTTCATTCATTTTATATCCCCAAAAACATGAAAGGTCTCAGAATGTTCTACAACACTGTGATGTCCTTTTCTGGTTTTATCAGGTACAAAATTATATTGTCTGCAAATAAAGCCAACTTTTCTTGATTACCATAACTATATGCTTGGATTTTTTAGTCCCTCATTTTCTTTGCTAATGGATCTAAGTATAACACAAATAAGAAAGAGGAAACCCCCTGCCTGGTTCCTCTCTTCAGATGCAACCCATCAGAGACGAACCCTCCACTTTGATTTTTTCCTCCAATCTCTCATATATATTCCTAATTAACCTTATTATTGTATCAGAGAATGCAAATGGTTCCATTGCCCTATTTATAAAATCCCAGCTTACGCTGTCAAATGCTTTTTCTGCATCATGATCCAGCAACAACAGTGGTAATTTCTTACATTCTGCTTCCCTCTGTATCATCATTGCTCTATTAATGTTATCAAATGTTTGCCTCCCCTCCACAAAATCACAACAATCCATATCTATCAATGTTGGCAATACCGTTGACAGTCTTTTAGCTAGTATATACATAAATAGTTTATAATCATTGTTAAAAACTGAACTAGAACTAGGTCTGATAGGTCTTTACAGTCTTTCAGTATATTACAGTTACCACAGCATTTTTCCAGGATGATGATGCTTTCCTTCCATTTAAAATACTGTTAAACTACCCCTTCCAGACCTTTATCACTTTTTCTCTCCTAGCTTCCAAACTTCCACAGGAATACCATCAGTTTCTAACTGCTAACTCTTGAGCAACATCTACCTCTAACCTTGACATATTTAAGTCTTCCATAAATACTTCCATTTGTGTTTTTCTTGATTTCTCAATTTCTCCACTTTATACACATTTCATAGAATTTCCTAAATATCTCTAATACCTCTACAAGATCTCTGGTTATTTTTCTTGTTATAGGCTCCTTAAGTCTGGCAACAACTCTTCACACTTTCATTTGCCTAAGTCAGTGTTCTAAAAGATTTGTGCTCTGTAGTTATTATAAAAAACAGTTGTTTAACAACAATCTAAACTCATGAATATTAACCAGGTACTCCCTTATTTTCTCTTTAGCAGTCTGAAACTGTGCCTCTTCTAGTACTGGGGGATTCCCTTATTCTGCAATACTTTAAACTTTGTTAGCCCCTCTAAATAATTATTGTTACTTCCTAATCATATCTCTTTTTCCCTCTACTCAATTTTAAAACTCAACTTTCATTTTACCCATCTCACTAGCTATAACTTCTGGAGTACTTTACATCTTCCCTAATAATTTTCACTACCCAGTTCTTGAATTCATCTCTTTTGAATGGGTAGGTGAGGAAGCATCAGTGTTTAATCTTAACTTCATTACCCTGTATTTTCATCTTGGTTATTATTGGCACATAATCTGAAATAGTTATTGAATGCATGTCAAAGATCTCAATTAAATGCACATGTTCCTGTGAAATATTATTTCTATCTAGTCTAGTAGAGTTACTCTACCTTGTGGAATAATATGTAAATTCTCCCCAAGTTCCTAATATTGAATTCACATCTTCCATATCAAATATTTTCATACATTTCTTCAGAAATCCATCCTCTTTTGTTACACTTGCCTTCTAACCCCCTGATACATCGTCATTGTTACAAATCAAAGTCCAATCCCCACCCATAAGTAATATTCCTTGCTAATAGTGAATTATTTCTCCCAAAATTTTCTTAAGCTCCATAATAGTAGTTTTAGGTGGAATACAAATGCATGTTAGTGTAATCCTCATCCCTTCACAGTAGCCCCTTACTACCACAAATCTACCATTATTTTCTTTTTCCCCTCTTCCATCAGTATAGGAGCTCCTCTAACAATTAATATAAGTACTCTTCTTTTCCTTTGTCTCCGATTCTCTGCTGAATATCTATCCTGAAACCCTTTATTTATCAAATTGACATGCTCATCTATTTACATATGTGTCTCCTGCAGCACTGCTATTTGCACTCTGCACTTATTAATATAATTAAATATTCTTTCAATTTTTGTCTATACCTGTGAGACCATTCACATTCCAAGATAATACAGAAAGTGTCGTCATTACAAGAAGTCATTATTCCCACTTTTTAATATGTGCAATTCCAGCTTTTGTGACATATGAACTCACTAATGTGTGGCAGGTTGATCATACAGTTTGTTCTTATCATCCGCATTTGAACCTATGTCACATTTTAAAAGACTGTTTATTTTGATGAAAACCCTCAAACAAAAAAACACACCTCAAAACACTCCATAACCTGTTAACTTAATACAAACACACAGAACTATGGACATATTTAAATAATGAAGTTTATCCCTACTAATAGGAACAACTGTCTCTAACAGACAGCTGCAAGCACAGGCCTTATCTAACCTAAGGTTGAGGGGGACCTATGCTAAGATGCAGATTATTACTTGTGTTCTTACTTATACTAATTGGTGCTCTTATCTTTATTCCCCTCCCAGATATGAAAAACGGCTTGCAAGCTTTCAGAAACATTACATTTTAGCCTTGAAGAAAACAGTTCTTTGTTTTTTTATTCCTCTTATAATCACCTTGTCTCCATGGAAACATAAGAAAAAATAATAAAATGTAGCCATGAGCTGCAGGCTTCTAAAGAAAAGCTGAACAAATTACTACCAAAGGAAAACTTTTCATTACATTCAGTCTTCTTTTATTTATTTGTTTCCATGGTCTTAGTCTAGACATTCACTGATGCAAAAGTAAGAGAAAACATATCAGCTCTCCATATATTATGATCTGTGCATTTTGGCACCCCATCCCCACCTCAACGACCAAAGATTATAGCTAGTTAAAAACATCATTTTGTCTAACTTTTTTTTCTGTTTTTGCATTATAATGCCAACTTTTATTAATACAAAAGTAGAATAAAGGCATCTGTTTGCTTTAGTATCTTTAGCACATACAACAATAACTAAAATGTACTATAAAACATGCAACTTATACCATGAAAAGTTTTATAGGAATACTGTTAAGAAAAGAAACTGTTTCACTTGTAGTTACCCATTTCTTTCCGCTTCACTTCTCCTGTGTACTTTCAAACATTAATGGCATGAAGAGAGTCAACTGCCTTCCAGTTCCTTAAAAGTTTAACAAAGTCAACAAAAGTCCACTGTTTTCTACTTTTTCTTATACAACCATATTTCATAAACATGGTTGATGCTTTGTAATCTCTCATTTATTCAATAATTTCGGTGTTGCTGGTCTTCTTCCTGTTCATTTCCACCTCCCAACTCCAGACTCTGGTTCAATTCCAAGGCACTCCCAATTTTTCTAGTCAACCCCTCTGCTTTTCTGTATCTCTCAAGCATTTTCCTTTGGAATACTGGAAAAAGTTTCACTGGCAAAGTTTCTCCATGTATTTTATTATCAGAAGAATAGGCAACAAAATATCCTTGTGCTTAATGGCTTACTTTTTGTTGGACAGCCTTTTATACATTCTTCTTAGCCTGTGCTGTATCAAAAAATGACTTTGATCCTCTAGGAAAAATATTCTGAAAACAGATGGATACAGCAACTTGAATCTCACACCTGCCTTCTGACATTCCCTGAGTGCTGGAATAAATGTATTTCTCTTCTGCCTTGTGTACAGTAAATAATAATTTTCCACAAACATTCCAACTTTTAATATTTTGCCCTTTTGCCACAATTATTTCTACTGACAGGACTGCATTGTGACTGCATTCTCCTGGCCAGGTTTGTAGCATACACACGATATGTCCATTCAATTAACAGACCCTTGTATGGAATGCAAGTCCAGTTGCTTATTTGTGCCTTCATAAAATGAATGCAGTCTGCATACCTCCCAAATGTACCAAATTACTCATGTTTACGGAGTTCTGGGGTCCAAATAATGGTGTGCCATGATTCCCGAGTGGCACCCCTTAATTTCCGAACTTCCCAGCTGTTTTATTTGAATTTTCTATTTCTGGCTTTTTGAGCTGACATCATCACGCGCAAGATGATGTCACCTCTATGAAACAGCTTGCCAGCCTGTTGGAATTGAGCTGAAACAATAACATGAGTTCATTTCCAGCCAGCCATAAGGGAATGGAACTTTTGTTTAAGCTGCAGGAACAAGCTGAAGGAATTTCCAGCCAGCTGCGAAGGAATGGAACCATGTTTAAGCTGCAGGAACTTGGTGTGAGCAGCAAGGAACGGTTAGAATGGAGAGCTGCAGAGAAATGCTGCAGAGTTAAGTAAGTTCCTTACTTAATTTTCCGAGAACGAATGGCGTGTGTGTTAGCTTTAACTAACTTTGAGAATGAATGCTGTGTGTGTTAGCTTTAACTTTGAGAACAAATGCTGTGTGTGTTAGCTTTAACTTTGAGAATGAATGCTCTGTTAGCTTTAACTAACTTTGAGAATGAATTCTTTCTATGTTAGCTTTAACTTTGAGAACGAATGTTGTGTGTCTTAGCTTTAACTTTGAGAATGAATGCTGTGTTAGCTTTTACTTTGAAAATGAATGTTGTTTGTGTTAGCTTTAACTTTGAGAATGAATGCTGTGTGTGTTACATTTAACTTTGAGAAATGCTGTGTAGTTACCGATAAATGCTGTGAACAGATTAAGTTCCGTTAGATGAGAAGTGTGTTAGCTTTCCTGTGAATGCTGCCGAGAATGCGTTTCCTTGAGAAGTGTGTTTGCTTTGCTTTGAATGCTTGAGAAGTGTGTTTGCTTTGCTTTGAATGCTTGAGAAGTGTGTTAGTTTTGCTTTGAATGCTGCTAATGGATAAAGTTCTGCTGGGAACAGATTAAGGTGTTAAGTTCCTTAACAGAAAGTGTGTTTCCTTTGAATGCTGCCCAGAATGGATGAAGTTCAAAGAAAGTGTAGTTTGTTTGCTTTGAATTAAGTTTTGCCATATAACAGGTTAAGTTCCTTCTGAATGCTGCTAGCTGTGAACAAATTAACGTTTCTGCCAGTTTACCGTTATGTTTGCTTTGAATTAAGTTCTGCTTGGGATCAGGTTAAGTTCCTACTGAATGCTGCTACCAGTGTTAATTTACCGTGTGTGTCTGTGTGAGTGTTACCGATAAATGCTGTGAATAGATTAAGTTCCTTTACATGAGAAGTGTGTTAGCTTTGTTTTGAATGCTGCCGAGAATGTGTTTCCTTAAGAAGTGTGTTTGCTTTGCTTTGAATGCTTGAGAAGTGTGTTAGCTTTGTTTTGAATGCTGCTAATGGATAAAGTTCTGCCGGGAACAGATTAAGGTGTTAAGTTTTTAAATGGAAAGTGTGTTTCCTTTGAATGCTGCCCAGAATGGATTAAGTTCACAGAAAGTGTGTTTCGTTTGCTTTGAAGTAAGTTCTGCCATATAACAGGTTAAGTTCCTTCTGAATTGTGCTAGCTGTGAACAAATTAACGGTTCTGCTAGTTTATCGATAGCCGTGAACAAATTAACAGTTCTGCCAGTTTACTGCAAACAGCTGTGAACAAATTAATAGTTCTACCAGTTGCTTTGAATTAAGCTGTGTCTGTGTGTGTGTGTGTGTGTGTGTGTGTGTGTGTGTGTGTGTGTGTGTGTGTGTGTAAAATGCCCCAGGTGAATATACCTGGTGGCTAGAAGCACTTGAGCTCAAACCCTGTACTTTGGGTATAGGCAATGACAGCCTAAAGTCCCTACCCACCACCACTTCTACATTTATGCCTCATATTTTTGTTCAGTGAAGGACTGAATTCACTAAATAATGACAGGCATTTGAATTTCAGACTTCATATTCTTCAGAAAATAAATGGTAACACAAAAGATTTTATTCTAGCAATTGTTTAAGTTTAGAAGATCAGTATTTGAAATGTGACCCTCTTTTGGGGCTGTATTTGCCCATTACTGGTTTTGTCCAGTTTTTTTTTTTTTTTTTTTTTTGTGCTAAGAGGTTAACAGATATGGAGAGAAATGAGAACTGAATTCTGTTTTATTCTAGCAATTATCTAAGTTTTTAAGATCAGTATTTAAAATTTGTCCCTGTTTTTTGGGGCTGTATTCCCCCATTACTGGCTTTGTCCATTTTTTTTTTTTTTTTGTGGTAAGAGGTTGACAGCTATGGTGAAAAGTAAGAACTGAATTCACTAAATGATAGCCATTTAAGTTACAGCCTTCCTATCTTTCAGGAAACTGCTGATTTAGCTTAGTGGTATGTTGCTCTGACTGTAGTGCACATGGTCCTGGATTCATGTTTTGCCAGTGAAATGCATGGTGTTAACACAACATTTTATTATAGCAGCTTTCTGAAATTATACAAGCAATGTTTAAAATGCGTCCCTAGTTTTGGCCTTTTGTCCTCTCCCCAATACATTTTGGCTTTTTCCAGATTTCTTTTGCTGCAAAGTTGAGAGATAAACTTGAATGTCGAGTGGATTTTATAAGGAGCTGTGATCTTCAGGGGAAGAGAAGTTTAGTGTTGCTTACACTTAGTCTGCTTGCACTGTTAATAGCATAACAGGTTAAATAATTGCTTCTAATGCAGAAGGCTGTGGGTTCTACTCCTACAGTATGTAGATGCATTGCTGATATTGTACTGTGTTGTACTTTTAAAGGGGGTGGGTGTAACAAGTCAAGGATGTAGCTACAGATACAACAGAAGTGAGAAAATGTCATCCACTGAGGTCAGTGGAAAGAGCACAAAATGTCATTAACCCAAATTCAGCAACATAAAATTAGAATCATGTTCTGTGCTGCATTATAACTAAAATATTTTTATTGTTTGCATCACACCACCAGTCTTACATAGACCCATGAAACCAGTATCGGCAAAAAACATACTCGGAGGCTCTAAATAAAAATCTGCAAAACCAACAGAGACCTCCAAAGCAAACATCCAAGCAACCTCCACCACCCAACACAAACCATGAAACACATACTTCACAAACCCAGTGTGCCATGCAATCTCAGCCCTCAAGGTAAAATAACATACACAACATATTAGTAATAGGTGACTCTACAGTCAGGCACACTGACGTCTCACTCACTAGGCTGAATAAGGAGAAGGTTACTGTTAGCTGCCTGTCGGGTGCCAGGATCCGCCACATAACACAAACAACTCGGGTCACTCCAGAAGAAGTACAAATATGACTCTGTTATTGTCCATGTTGGTGTGAATGACCTCAGCCGTACCTCCCTGGACTACATGAAGAGAGACATGGAAAAGCTCTCTGATCACGTAGCCCAGGCTGGTATAACACTGACCCTGAGTAGCATCCTGCCCTCACCAAGAATGATACCACGGTATAAAGAGAAAATTCTCGATTTCAACACTTGGCTAAGTTTCTGGTGTCATTCAATGGGGATCCAGTGTCTGTCCACCTGGGATGACATGCTCGACAAGCCACGCTGCTTCACTAGAGACGGCTTTCACCTGTCACCCTTAGGCTTTCGAATATTGGCCAAGGCTCTTGCCACCCCCATAGTGCCTTTTTTAGGCAAGGCTCAAAAGACAAACCCACCACCGTAAATAGCACAAGTAACATAAAACGGAGGGTAATGCTACTCAATGCCAGAAGTCTAAACCTCAAAATGCACGCACTCGAGGCACTCCTCAGTATGGAGAAAATCGATATATGTGCAGTAACAGAAACCTGGTTTAAGGCTCCAAAGAGCACATCAGCACTACCAGGCTACAACTCATACCAGACATTTCAGCCACAAACCCAAACCGAAATACAAAAGGCGGGGGCGTATCCATATTCATCAAGGATACCCACACCTCCAGGTTAGTGGCACAGCACGATGCTTCAGAGATCATCCAAGTGCAACTAACAACAGGGAAAACTTCAATTCAAATTGTAGCTTGCTACAGATCACCCACCATGTCCCAGGACCCCCATTCCGCATTTCTGGAAACACTGGGAAACATAAAGGTTCTACCAAACACCCTAATATTGGGTGATTTCAATTACCCAAACATTAACTGGGAGAACTACTCAAGTACTAACTCCCTTGCCCAACTTTTCCTAGAATTTATAAACTCAAACGCCCTGGTTCAACTGGTCAACACTCCCATCAGAGGTGACAACATATTGGACCTGGTCATCATCAACATGGGCGACCGGTGTTCCACACCAGAGGTCAACCCCTCGCTGGTTAGATCTGAACATAAACAAATCACTTTGGATATCCATATTCCACCCCCACCCCCGGACAAGAAAACCACCATGAAAAACTTTTCAAAAGCAAACTTCACGTTACTTAAGACCGAGGTGGAAAGTTTCAAAGCCCCCATGCTGAAGGATAACACTGTCCAAGCTGAAAAATCCTTTACTAATGCATTCTACGGGCAGCTACAAGAATGCATGGATCGTGCCATCCCAAGCAATACCAAGATTCACTCCTCCAAGAAAAGGAAACCAGTCTGGTGGACTCCTGCCATAAACAAGCTATACAATAGAAGGAGGAAACTAGTACAGAAAAGAGTAAAATCCCAAGAAAGGAAGACATCCCTGATCAGTGTCAGCAAGAAACTACGATCCCTCATAAAATCATCCAAGGCGAGCTTTGAAAGAAAAATTGCCAAGGACTCCAAAGATAACCACAAGGCATTCTTTAGCTATGTCAAGAATCTAAATGGCAATGCTCAGATCTGCTCGGAGTTGGTGCAGAATGGCACAAAATACACTGAACTGACTGATATTGCCAACATCCTGGCAGACTGGTTCAGCACAAACTTCACCCCCCCTCTCACCCCCAAAAGGGCCCATAACCATTCCAGAAGAATGTACAGTCCCTGAAATCACAGACACTCGGGTTAAAACAGCCCTCTCCAAAGCCAAACACACAGCATCAGTGGGACCGGATGGTGTCCCAGGCTGCATCCTACACGTGCTCAAAGACAAACTAACCCCTCACCTAAACACACTGTTCAAACTCAGCCTCTCCACAGGCTACATACCCATAGAGTGGCACACAGCAAAGGTTATTCCACTCCACAAAGATGGAGCCACAACAGACCCCGGGAACTATAAGCCTGACAAGCTTGGTCTGCAAGGCTATGGAGCGCAAAATTATGGAACTCATTAACAGAGACATTGGGAACCTCCAAACACTGGACCCTACCCAGTTTGGCTTTGTTAAGGGCAGATCATGCCTCCTAAACCTGGTGGACTTCTTTGAGACAGTTATCAAGGCTATAGATGAGGGAAAGGTGGTACACACAGCCTACCTAGACCTCGCTAAGGCCTTCAACACCATTCCCCATTCTGGTATTATAGACAAGCTCACCAGCCTGAAAATAAACCCCTACGTCACAAGATGGGTTGCCAACTGGCTCATGGACAGAACCCACATGGTGAGAGTTGCGGGAGCTAGGGCCGACTCTAAACCGGTTACAAGTGGCGTTCCCCAGGGCTCAGTCCTAGGATGTTAGGAACCTGGGTGGGAATTCCCAGATATGCTCAGAATTAGTCCAAAATGACAAAAAATACACTGATCCCACAGACATTGCCAACATCCTAGCTGACAGGTTCAGCAAACTTCTCCCCACCAAAAGGGCAAATATCTATCCCAGCAGAGTGCTGCCCCCCTGACATCTCAGATGCTCAGGTGGGAGCCGCCCTCTCCAAAGCAAAAAACACAGCATCAATGAAAACCAGACGGTGTCCCAGGCTGCATCCTACATGAACTCCAAGAAGAGCTAAACCCAAACATAAAACTACTGTTCAGTCTCAGCCTTACTACAGGATATGTACCCAAAGAGTGGCGTACAGCAACAGTGGTCCCGCTCCACAAAGGTGGTGCCTCAACGGACCCTGGAAACTATCGCCCCATAAGCCTGACTAGCTTGGTCTGCAAAGCTATGGAAAGGATCATCATGGACCTCATAAATAAAGATATTGGGGACCTACAGACACTGGATCCTACCCAGTTTGGCTTTGTTAAGGGCAGATCCTGCCTCTTAAACCTGGTTGACTTCTTTGAAACAGTTTCCAAGGCCATTGACAAAGGGAAGGTGGACCACACAGCCTATCTGGACCTCGCAAAAGCCTTCGATACAATACCCCACTCAGGCATTATAGATAAGCTCACCAGCTTAAATATAAACCCCATGTCACTAGATGGGTTGCAAACTGGCTCAAGGACAGAACCCACATGGTTAGAATTGCTGGAGCCATGTCAGACTCCAAACCAGTTACAAGTGGCGTCCCACAAGGCTCAGTCCTGGGACCTCTCTTGTTTGGTATATATTTCTCAGAGGTACAGGCCAACACGGAAGGACTGTGGCTGACCAAGTTTGCAGATGACTGCAAACTGGGCGCCATAATCGACTCCCCAGCCGACAAAAGCATCCTCCAAAAGGGCCTCATAGAAACAGACAACTGGTGCCAGAGCCATGGCCTCAAGCTAAATGCCAAAAAGTGTATAGTCATCCCCTTTGGCAAAAACAAAGTGCCCACAAATTACCACATAGGTGGCAATCCATTAAGTACAGAAGAAGTAATTAGGGACCTGGGGACCCAAGTTGATAGCAATCTCTCATTTGACAACCACGTGGCCAAAGTGGTTAGAAAAACATTTTATATAGCCCACCTAATCATGAAGGGATTCACATCTAGATTACGGGTGGTCATCGTGCCTCTTTACTCATCCCTTATCAGGCCCATAATTGAGTACAATGCCCCTTTTGGGATGTACCTTACCAAACACCTGCAGCAACTGGAAAGACCCCAAAAGTACCTCACCAAGAGGATCAAAGGGCTCAAACAGATGCCATATGCTGCCCGGTTAAAGAAACTCCAGCTCTACTCAGTGGCATACCGCCTGCTCAGAGGTGATCTGTGCCTGACGTATAAGGCCATGTCCAACCCGGAATTAAGGGACATGCTGCACCTCAAAAAATCCAAATCCCATCGAGCTACACGCTCGAGAGACTTGAACCTCAGCACTGAAATAAATAGGGCATGCTGGAGGGACAGATTCATAACCCAGAGGCTCCCTTCACTCTGGAATAAAATCCCAGTCCAGGTTAGGCAGAGTCCCTCATTGACTCTCTTCAAGAGGAATCTTGATGAGTGGATGGGAGATCGTAGGTTTACCCGGGTATCACTTCTGTGTCACTGTTAGACAGAGGCACAGTATACTAACCTCGAAAAAGGGCATAGCAAAATTAATTTAAAATGGGTGGCGAAAGCCAAACATACTCTGGCTAGGCTTATAAATGCCCTAGGGCAGATAGCCTAGTATGAACCTATGAACCTATGACACCTCCTGTTCGGCATATACTTTTCAGAGGTATAGGCAAGCACAGGAGGACTAAGGCTGACCAAGTTCGCAGATGACTGCAAACTAGGGGCTATAACTGACTCTCAGCTGACACAGACATCCTCCAAAAGGGTCTCACTGAAACAGATACCTGGTGTCAAAATCATGGCCTCAAGCTAAAAGCCAAAAAGTGCATTGTCATCCCCTTTGGAAAAAACAAAGTACCCACAAACTACCACATAGGTGGTAGTCCCCTAAATACGGAAGATGTAATAAGGGATCTGGGGACCCAAGTAGATAGTAATCTCACCTTTGATAATCACATTGCCAAAGTGGTTAGAAAATCCTTCTACGTGGCCCACCTAATCACAGAAGGGTTCGCATCCAGATCAAAAGTAGTTATTGTGCCCCTCTACTCATCAGACCCATCATAGATTACAACGCCCCATTTGGGATGCACCTTATAAGACACCTGCAACAGCTGGAAAGACCACAGAAATACCTCACCAAGAGGATCACTGGCCTCAAACAGATGCCCTATGCAGCTCGACTGAAGTAACTCCAGTTGTACTCAGTTGCATACCGCTTACTCAGAGGTGATCTCTGCCTGACACACATACAAGGCCATGTCCAACCGAGAATTGACTGACATGCTCCACCTAAAGAAAACCTTATCCCCTCGAGCCACACGCTCTAGGGATCTAAACCTCACTACAACAATAAATAGGATGTGCTGGAGGGATAGATTCCTGTCCCAGCGACTTCCCACGCTTTGGAACAAGATCCCAATCTACATTAGGCAGAGCTCCTCGCTAACTCTCTTCAAAAGAAACCTTGACGAGTGGATGGGAAACAGAAGCTTACCTCAGGGATCACTTCAGTGACTCTGCTGGACAGAGGCACAGGGAACTAATCTAAGGGGGCGGCGAAAGCTAACACATTCTGGCTAGGCTTATAAATGCCTTCAGGCAGATAGTCTAGTACCAACCTATGAACCTATAAAACAAGTAGAGTACATTTTCCAGCATTCAAGATAAAATACATTTTTCCACAGCAGACAGTGGAGAAGCAAGAGTGGCCAGTTAACAGCATCTGGATTACAATTATAGTTTTGATGCTTAAGGATGAATGTAGGAGAGGGTCTGTCAGTACTTGGTCTTGGACTAAACATTGGAAGTCTTAAAACATGCAGTTCGCCTAGTTTATTTTGTTGTGCATTTACAGCTATTGAGTTGGTCTGATAACACAAATCAGAGTAAGTTGAGCAAAAAACTGAAATTGAAAATAAGTTTGAGAAGCTGTGCAAGATGTCCACGGCTCACACTACTGTCATTTTTTATATATATATATATATATATATATATATATATATATATATATATATGATGGAAATGTTCTGAATTGGGCAGTTTTGTCATTACTGGTTTATGCATTTTGTTTCATTGCCTACTGGAAAAATGTTCAAACAATAAATTTGAAATGTGTTCTGTGCCTCTGTCTAAAAAAGTGTGCTGTATTATACAAGGAATATAATTGAATAAAGTCAGGAAGGTGTATCAAAGAACCCATGTATGTTTCTTGTTTTGTGTGCAAGGGGCCTATGACTTGAAAACGGCCCAGAGGTAATCTTTATCCACCACTGGCCAGATGAATTTTCTTTGGATGTGGTGTGGGTTTCAATGCTGTTTGAATGAATGTGAGTTTCAAGGGCAGAGAAGTTTTAATGCTAAGTCTATTTTCATTGTAAGACAGTATTCCTTTGTTTATCAGATGTCTATTAGTGTTTGTACATTGTGCTATAAAATGTAAATATAAAATCCAAATAATCATTGTAGAAATAAAACACTATGTACATTAGTGTTTATGGTAAATGGGGCAAAATAGCCAGGTAACAGGACATTGGAATGACTGCAGGGGGACTCTGGTCTGGTGCCATATTTTGGTTGTCTGTTCGAAACTACTGTCCCACAATTCTATTGGAGTGGGCAGGGCTACGTAATTCTGTATGCAAATGTTATGTTAATCAGCGTACAAATTTGTACCTATTTTTCATGGGCCTTGTCCAGATTTTTGATGTTTCCAGGTTGAGAGGTATGGCAGTCTGTTCCTTCTAGTTTCTCTGATACAGCAGAAAAGTTAACATTTTCCCATTGCACTCTGTTCTCTACTTCTACCATTTTTTAAAAATATTTCTTCTTGAGCCATCTCATACTCAGCCAGCCTTTTTTTCATTTCCACCTCTGATTGTTTTTTTTTCAGTTTTAGCTTGTCTGAATGTTGATCGTCGAGCTGGCACCTCGGCGTTCGTGAAAAATCTACTGCCAATCATTAGCGGACCGGAGTTCCTCTGTGGCGACCCCTAACCGGGAAAAGCCAAAAGACACAACATTAGCATGTCTGAATATCTGTTGAAAGCTTTTTCCATTTTTTCCAATCTTTTGTTACTTGAGTTAATATACTTCTTTAGTGTTTCATTTATTTTAATCAGGTCTGAGCATATTAGACTTCTTTTTTCCTCTAGATTACCGAAAGCCATGTTTTGCACCAAAGCTGAATCTTGAACTGCTTTTTGCTGAACAGTCGCTCTTCATCTTTTCTAGTTGATTTTCTTTTCGTTTCTTCTTTGCAGACATCCAAGCAGTGTACTTACTAGCCAATAACTGAATTTACTAAAATTGAGAGAGTCCCTGGCCCTTGTCTTTCAGTTTCTTTTTACACCAGGAATTCTGAAGTTAGGCTATAGATACGTG
This sequence comes from Protopterus annectens, assembly GCF_019279795.1. NCBI lineage: Eukaryota > Metazoa > Chordata > Ceratodontiformes > Protopteridae > Protopterus > Protopterus annectens. The sequence goes on from NC_056737.1 coordinate 601,792,187, forward strand.
TACAACCTACTTGGCAAGCCACGACACTTCATTTTCTTATCCAGACTCTCTGCATTATTTTCTAATACTACCCAGTCATGCTCCTAGTTGTTCTAGTACAATGTTCATCTTTTTCCCTTCTTTCGATTGCCCGAGTTCCTGAACCACTTCTGCATCTGTAAAATGCCCTTTCCCACTTACATCTTAGTTTAAAGGCACAATCAGTGAGGTATACCTTTTCAACCTAGCTATGAGTCTTGCTCTCTCATTTTGGCTAAGATAGAGAATATATCTGATACTTTTTCACTAGGTCTGTCCCCACCCCTCAGCATTCCCAAGTTATTCTGCATTGTCCACAGTTGCACCCAGTCATGATATTCCTTAATCTTCCTCTATCTTCAGTGTATGCTGGCCACTGGCAAACGAAGTATTTTTGAGACTGCCACCTCCGAGCCTTATCATGGAACCTTCTGTGTCAAGACTGCTGCTTTGCCTGCTACCACACCTACTGTCTCTTTAGATCAATCACTGCTTCCAACATGCATCTACCCCCATTCAGATTACATTTTAGCAAGTGGTAACTGTCTATATGGTTTGCTTGTTTAGAGTAACTCATTAACTTTATTTTCATCCACTCACTGTGCCTCTGCTGCGGTTTTTGTTGTTGTTTTTACCATTAATTTAAGATGTTTAAGAAGATAAAAGTACATGCACACAGAATTAAAAGTACATACACACAAAATTAAAAGTCAAAATTAACCACAGCATATTAAGGCAAAAGCTCACTATTATTACCATTACATAATATCATTATAACTGTGGTGGTGGTGCTGCGGTAGCATTGTCACCTTACAGTAAGACGTTGTCCTGTTCGATTCTCAGCTATAGCGTCTTCTGTGTGGAGACATGCGTGAATGGGCGTACCTTTGTTGAAGGTTGTGCATCAGGGCCGGCAACTCGGCACGTAAAAATCTACTGCCAATCATTAGCAGACCGGAGTTCCACTGTGGCGACCCCTAACCGGGAAAAGCCGAAAGACACAACAACAACAATATAATATCATTATAAAATCATAACTGTTTTAGCTTGTTTGAGTTTCAAATACAGTATATAGAAATGATATAGAAAACACATTTACAACAACCATGCTATTAGAGCAGTCGTAAAAGAATATTCACAGTATGACTAGCTGTGGTAATGCTGATGCAGTTGCTGACTCAGATATGCAAACCTGGGCATTGATGGGACAAAAACTACCTCTGCCACTATGTATACTTATGTTAGCCAAATGTTTTCTGCCAAAAAAAGGATCCAAAGATCTGGTCAGCAGTACTTAATCCTGGCAATACAGTTTCCTAATTGGCTGCCTAAATAATTCCTTCTACATCACTGCATTGGTATTAAGTCTGATGTAAATCTTGAAAGCTTAAGCATTACAAGCCAAACTGAGACAGGACACACAATGTTATGGCAAGACAAGTAGGCTTTTCACTACATTTGTTACCTACACAGATATGTATTGGAGATAATTTTTAATTAGAAAACATTAGGAGTAAAACATTAATACAACAAAATAATAGAAAAGCACCGGAGCCACAGTCAAAGGGTAAACCACCAAAAATCTTTATTTGTTGAGCGCTTTCATCCAAATAATAAAGGACTTCAAGAGATATCAGCACAGCTCCTCGTGGTGGCCAGCAGTGTTCCTCTAGCAGCAGAGACCAGAAAAGACTACATTTCCAGATTTTAAGTATTTTTCTTGGCTTTTTCGACTTTTTGTGCCTTTCGACTACTGTTTCTGCTTGTTTTATCAAGTTTGCACTGTTTTTACTGTGTTTATAAGCTAAAACTGTTTACTGCACTTGCTAGTTTAAGTTTTGCCTAAAAGTTAAACTACAGGCTAATACACTCAAGTGTACTAGCTTTTGATAGCATTTAGTCGAAAATCATAGCATTTATTGTGTTTTCTGCTTTTCTGTAAAAAAAACTTGAAAAAACCAAAAAAAAATATCCTTGTTTTCCATACTTTCCTAACTAGTGTTCCAGAGACCAGATTTTGCTGATCCCTGGGCTTTGTCTTGGTTCCTGTGTTTCTCTATTTTCCTTGTTTGGTCAGGGGGAAGTTTCTTTACTCACCAGTGAGAGTGGGGAGTACCGGGCTGCCTGCTTGTCCTTGGAGGAGTGGTTTAAGGCAGTAACTTGTAGTCTATTGGCCATTTTGGGTCATTTCCTGTCTTTTCCAGCCCCTGCTATAAAGCGCATTTTGGCGGGCTTTTCCAGCTATTGAGAACTCAGCACAGCTCCTCGTGGTGGCCAGCAGTGTTCCTCTAGCAGCAGAGACCAGAAAAGACTACCTTTCCAGATTTTAAGTATTTTTCTTGGCTTTTTCGACTTTTTGTGCCTTTCGACTACTGTTTCTGCTTGTTTTATCAAAGTTTGCACTGTTTTTACTGTGTTTATAAGCTAAAACTGTTTACTGCACTTGCTAGTTTAAGTTTTGCCTAAAAGTTAAACTACAGGCTAATACACTCAAGTGTACTAGCCTTTGATAGCATTTAGTCGAAAATCATAGCATTTATTGTGTTTTCTGCTTTTCTGTAAAAAAACTTGAAAAAAACAAAAAAATATCCTTGTTTTCCATACTTTCCTAACTAGTGTTCCAGAGACCAGATTTTGCTGATCCCTGGGCTTTGTCTTGGTTCCTGTGTTTCTCCATTTTCCTTGTTTGGTCAGGGGGAAGTTTCTTTACTCACCAGTAAGAGTGGGGAGTACTGGGCTGCCTGCTTGTCCTTGGAGGAGTGGTTTAAGGCAGTAACTTGTAGTCTATTGGCCATTTTGGGTCATTTCCTGTCTTTTCCAGCCCCCTGCTATAAAGCGCATTTTGGCAGGCTTTTCCAGCTATTGAGAACTCAGCACAGCTCCTCGTGGTGGCCAGCAGTGTTCCTCTAGCAGCAGAGACCAGAAAAGACTACCTTTCCAGATTTTAAGTATTTTTCTTGGCTTTTTTCGACTTTTTGTGCCTTTCGACTACTGTTTCTGCTTGTTTTATCAAAGTTTGCACTGTTTTTACTGTGTTTATAAGCTAAAACTGTTTACTGCACTTGCTAGTTTAAGTTTTGCCTAAAAGTTAAACTACAGGCTAATACACTCAAGTGTACTAGCTTTTGATAGCATTTAGTCGAAAACCATAGCATTTATTGTGTTTTCTGCTTTTCTGTAAAAAAACTTGAAAAAACAAAAAAAAAATATCCTTGTTTTCCATAATTTCCTAACTAGTGTTCCAGAGACCAGATTTTGCTGATCCCTGGGCTTTGTCTTGGTTCCTGTGTTTCTCCATTTTCCTTGTTTGGTCAGGGGGAAGTTTCTTTACTCACCAGTGAGAGTGGGGAGTACTGGGCTGCCTGCTTGTCCTTGGAGGAGTGGTTTAAGGCAGTAACTTGTAGTCTATTGGCCATTTTGGGTCATTTCCTGCCTTTTCCAGCCCCCTGCTATAAAGCGCGAATTAGCGCGATTTAGCGCGGAGTTGCCACTGTTGCACACTAGGGCAGCGCCAGTTAAGCAGGTTTAAACTATTCAGGCTACCTAAAGTCCACTCTTCAAATTTTCCCTTAAAACTACCTTCCTCGAACTATACTACTGATCTAATCAGCGTATCCTATAACTATAAAGATCATCTCTACTTGACTCCAAGTAGGCTATTCTCTATCTGTTAAACCTAGCACTTGCTCCTACAGTACTTATTACCTTGATACAGCACTCTTGTCATAGATAGTACCCCAAAAAGGCAAATCCCCATTTCTCGGTCACCCACATCCCCCGGAATCTCTTTTAAAGTTTTTTTGTCTATTCCTTCTAGCATGTCAAAGGATCAGTTGCTAGTGTCCTCTCCTGCTCAGCTGGTGAACCTGGGAATATTGAGGCAATGTTACAATTGCCTCATGTACACAGACAACCCTCTCCTCCTCCCACAAAACACAAATACATGCGAGAGATGCAACTATACGGCCAAACTGGAGGCTGAGCTCTCTCAACATAGGACTGGCAAGACCAGTCAGGAGGAGAAGGTTACCACACACACTATAGACCCAGTCTCACATAGTACCATCACAACCTCAAATCATACACATAAACACACAAAGACATACTCGGAGGCTCTGATCAAAAATCTACCAAAACAGCAGAGGCCACCAAAGCAGGCACCCAAACAACCACCACCTCAGAATAAAACACCTGCAACACATAGACCTCACAGTCAGAGTGTCAAACAGTCACAGCCCTTAAGGCCAAACACAATGCCAGACACACTAGTCATTGGTGACTCCATAGTCAGACACACTGACATCCCGCCACCAGACTGAGTAAGGAGAGTTACAGTAAGCTGCCTGTCGGGCGCTAGAATCCGCCACATAACGCAAGCACTCAGGTCTCTCAACAGCAGGTACAAATATGACTCAGTCATTGTCCACGCTGGTGTAAACGACCTGAGACGCACCTCCTTGGACTACATGAAAAGAGACATTGAGGAGCTCTCTGATTATGTAGCCCAGGCAGGTATGACCCTGACCTTGAGCAGTATCCTACCTTCACCAAGAATGATGCCACAATACAGAGATAAGATGATCAGCTTTAACAATTGGCTTAAACTCTGGTGTCATTCAAAGGGGATCCAATGTCTGTCTGCCTGGGATGACATGCTGGACAAGCCACGCTGCTTCAAGGGACGGCTTGCACCTGTCACCCTGGGATTCCGGATATTGGCAAAGGCTCTTGCCACCCCATAGTGCCTTTTTTAGGCAAGGCTCAAATTCTAAACCTATCACCCTAGAACACAAAAAAGGAAAAAAACTAAGGGTAATGCTGCTCAATGCCAGAAGTCTAAATCTCAAAATGCACGCCCTCGAGGCCCTTCTCAGTATGGAGAACATCGATGTCTGTGCTGTGACAGAAACCTGGTTCAAGGCTCCTGAGAGCACCCCAGCATTATCAGGTTTTACCTCATATCATGCGTTCCGGCCCCAAAATCCGGACAATACCAAGAAAGGAGGGGGGGTATCCATATTCATCAAGGACACCCACACCTCAAGACTGGTGGCAACGCACGATGCATCAGAGACCATCCAGGTGCAATTAACCATAGGCAAGACTACTCTGCAAATTGTAGCATGTTACAGGCCACCCTCACAAACTCAGGAACCTCACATGGCCTTCCTGAAAACACTGGAGGGGATAAATGTATCACCAAACACCATCATACTAGGTGACTTCAGTTACCCTAACATAGACTGGGAACAATACTCAAGCCCAAACACCCTAGCCCAAAAGTTCCTGGAATTCATAAACTCAAATGCCATGGAACAACTAGTCACCATCCCCACAAGAGGAGAAAACATACTTGATCTCGTCATCACGAACATGGGAGCACAATGTTCAACACCGGAAGTATACCCCTCACTGGTGAGATCAGATCACAAACTAATCTCACTGGAGGTCCTCATCCCACCCCCACCTGAAATAAAAAAGACCACAGTAAAGAACTTCTCGAAAGCCGACTTCACACTTCTAAAGACTAGTGTGGTCTCCTTTAAGGCCCCCGAGACGGCGGAAAACAGTACTCAAGCCGCTGAATCACTTACAAATTCCTTCTACCAGCACCTGCAGGACTGCATGGATAAGGCAATCCCAAGCAAAACAAAGACTCTTTGTACCAAAGGCAAGCATCCAGTCTGGTGGACCCCAGCCATAAACAAACTCTACAACAAAAGGAGGAAGCTACTACAAGATAGAGCAAAATCCTTAAAAGGTAAGACACCTTTGATCACTATAAGTAAAAAACTAAGAGCTCTCATAAAATCATCCAAAGCAAATTTTGAAAGAAAAATAGCTAAAGACTCAAAAGACAATCATAAGGCCTTCTTTAGCTATGTTAGAAACCTGGGAGGAAACTCCCAGATATGCTCAGAACTAGTTCAAAATGATGTGAAGATTACTGATCCTACAGACATTGCCAACATACTGGCTGACAGGTTCAGTGCAAACTTCTCCCCCAAAAGGAGAGATATCTATACCAAATGATTGCAGCCCCCAAACATCTCTAACACCCAAGTGAGAACTGCTCTCTCCAAAGCAAAAAGCACAGCATCCATGGGACCTGATGGTGTCCCCGGCTGTGTGCTCCACAAACTCAACGAGGAATTAAACCCACAGCTAGGACAGCTGTTTAATCATAGTCTCACCTCTGGATACGCACTCCAGGAGTGGCGCACTGCAACTGTTGTCCCACTTCACAAAGGCGGTGCCTCCACCGACCCTGGAAATTACAGGCCCATTAGCTTGACAAGCCTTATCTGCAAAGCCATGGAGAGGATCATAATGGACCTCATAAATAAAGACATAGGGAATTTGCAGACTTTGGATCCAACCCAGTTTGGCTTTGTCAAAGGCAGATCATGCCTTTTAAACTTGGTTGACTTTTTCAAACAGTCACCAAAGCCATTGATGAGGGAAAGGCAGTCCATACAGCCTACCTCGATCTGGCGAAGGCCTTCGATACAATACCCCACTCAGGTATCATTGAAAAACTCATCAGCTTAAATGTTAACCCATACATCACAAGATTGGTTGCAAACTGGCTGAGTGACAGAACCCACAGGGTCAGAGTTGCTGGCGCCATGTCAGACTCAAAGCCTGTCACAAGTGGTGTCCCACAGGGCTCAGTCCTGGGCCCACTCTTGTTTGGCATCTACTTTTCCAAAGTACAAGCAAACACAGGAGGGTTATGGCTGACAAAGTTTGCAGATGACTGCAAACTGGGCGCCATAGTCGAAAACACATCTGACACAGATATCCTTCAGAAGGGTCTCACAGAAACGGATAACTGGTGCCAGAGCCATGGCCTAAAGTTAAATGCCAAAAAATGCATTGTCATACCCTTCAGGAAAAACAAGGTTACCCCTAGCTACCATATAGGTGGCAATCCACTGAGCACAGAAGAAGTTATCAGGGACCTGGGGCCCAGGTTGACAGTAGCCTGTCATTCGACACCCATGTAGCTAAAGTAGTTAGAAAGACCTTCTACACTGCCCACCTTATCATGAAGGGATTCACATCTAGATCAAGGGAGGTCATAGTCTCCCTATACTCATCACTCATCAGACCAATGATTGAGTACAATGCCCCATTCGGAATGTATCTGACCCGACACTTGCAGCAGCTGGAGAGGCCACAAAAGTTCCTCACCAAAAGGATAAAGGGTCTCAAAAATCTGTCCTATGCTGCCCGACTGAAAGAACTTCAGCTCTATTCAGTCGCTTACCGCTTGCTCAGAGGTGACCTTTGCCTGACATACAAGGCCATGTCAAACCCAGATTTGATGAATATGCTTCACCTCAAAAAATCTAGATCCTTCAGAGCCACAAGGGCAGGAGACTTAAACCTCGACACGGCTATTAATAGGACGTGCTGGAGGGATAGATTCATCACCCAAAGACTCCCTATGCTGTGGAACAAAATCCCAGTATATGTGAGGCAGAGCACCTCGCTGGCCTTGTTCAAGAGAAATCTTGACCAATGGATGGGAGATCGCAGATATACCCCAGGGATTACCTCAGTGTCACTGCTCGACAGAGGCACAGCAAAATAATGGGTATAGTTCCCTATACTAAAGGGGTGGCGTAAGCCACAAAACTATGGGCTAGGCTTGTAAATGCCCTCGGGCAGATAGCCTAGTATGAACCTATGAACCTATGAACCCTTCAACTGTGGCTCCAGTGCTTTTCTTAGTTTTGTAGTGACTTTTTACAACAAAATAAAAGTTAACTAGAGGAGCTGGATCTCCAAATAGTATTCAGTGACCAGCACGAATGGTGGGAAAGGAACAGAGGAAGGGTATGTCAAATCATGTACATCATTAAAGAACAATGTCACAGGAAGATCCTTGACAGACTGTACACATTCATGAAAACTACCCTTAGTGTTTGAAACACTGGAACATGCTGCATGAAGAAAAAGAAAAACCCAGAGACAGACTCACTTTTTATTGTTCTTTACAATAATTATTGTTCATCAGTATGTAGTGACAATCTTACAACCAGCTAATCAAAAATTAACTACAATATTCTTGGTTCAAAGAATATTAGATTCTGTAGCCTTACAGTCAGTCTCCCTTAATCCCACTGCCTACTTAAGAAAAGTTTCTTTTTTTTGTCTCTCGAGAAAAGTGAAGCAGAGTTTCAAGGTAACACTCTGAAATGGATGGTTTAGCATCTTGCAACTTACCAACAAGAGTTCTAACTGAAGCTAAACTCATGAAAGACTTTAAACCACAATGCAAATCATCTCCTTATTTTAGTGAATATACTGCAATTATTAAAGTAACTCAGACAATATGCCAGAGTATTAGGCTTACTCTTAGCACTTTCAGCATTTTGTAAGATTTTAAATTATTTTGATGTGCGATTCATTGATCACATCTGACAAAGTAGTTTGCCTGTTTATTTCTTCACTATACAATGGACCTGAATAAATAAAAATAAGTGAAACTCTTACAATAACTATCAACATAACAAAAATAAGACAGTTACCTCTTGAATGACAGCAAGAACTGTTTCATGCAGTTTTGTCATCAATACAGCAGAATGGTATGCTGACAAACATCTAATAAAATTTAGACCTTCAATCTTCCTTTCCCTGCAAAAGATAAAACACAGTCACATTTGCACCAAGACAAGTGTGATTATTTACTGACTGTTCTGAGCATTGTATGTGATAAATACTACTTCTACACATTTAACACAGAAGAGATTGCAAACATACAAAAATATTATGCTTCTACATACCTAGCAATTCACGAATCAAAGCTTTTATATTAACAAATGCAAATTCTAAAGGGTATGTAAAATCCGTCAACATTCTCTATAAATTTCAGTAAGTTATGGAAGGGGCTCTCTGTCTTCAACACTTCATCTTTTTCTCTCACTGTGATAACTGCAATTCATTTAGGTCATACTAAACTGCATTAATGGATAACATGCACGACATTCTGTCGTATTTCGGGTATCTACTGGTCAGTTCTAGCTGGTATCTCACGTTTCAGAGCTGTGTGCAGTGCATATAATTATTGTCCAGTTCAAATCAACTGAATCCTCCCTATCACTGCTCTACCTGCAGAGCATATGCAGAAGTTTCTAGCTATTAGACAATACACACTGCTTTAATTATTGCAGCACTTCTCTTAAAAGTATAGATTGCTTTATTTATTTATTTTATTAACTTAACATTTGTTTACCGGGAAAGTCCAACTTGGAACAAAGCCAATTTTCAGCGAAGGCTCGGAGAGAAACGCTCCAGATGTATGTCTTTGAAATGTGGGAGGAAACTGGGGCACCCGGAGGAAACTCACACGAATGCAGGGAGGACATGCAGACTCCACAGAAAAGGAACTCCAGCCGCGAATCAAACTGGAGAACCTCTTGCTGTGAGGTGACAATGCTACCACTGTGTCGTCCTTACTTCGTACTTATTAAAACTATGATATAACTTAAAGTGTTTAGAACTTTACTCTGAAAATAAGGTCAATATGAGACTTAAATACTTTCAGCACATACAGCAAGATGAGGAGGAGAAACATAAAAAGAAGAAAATAGCAAATAGTATTTTGAAAGTATGGGATATGAAAATGCAGTTCTGGGAGGAAATTCTGCCAAAGACTAAAACTGTTTCTTTTTTTACTGCAAATGTGATTACAAATTAAAACAGGGAATTTAGTGTCTGAAGGAGGAAGGTTCGAAATGCACTCATTGTGTGCACAAATCATCTAATATGCGGATGACACCAGTACGATCTGTGCAGCTGAAAAATGGAGACAGTGCAACAACTAACCCAGGATTCCCTTACCTATACTGAAACACGGCTGTCTGATTCCCAATTTCTTCAAAACCCTAAAATTCCAAGCTCATCCTATCCACTCCAAAACAACTCTCTATCCAAGCTCATCCTATCCACCCCAAAACAACTCTGTCCAGAAAACCCTCTTCACTCTAACCTCTACAAGCAAAATAAAAATTGAATCAGCAACCCACACTAAGCTAATAGGTGTAATAATTGATCATCATCATCTTCTTTCGGCTGTTCCCATTAGGGGTCACCACAGTGGATCATCTGTTTCCATTTCTTCCTGTCCTCTGCATCTTGGTCTGTCACACCAACCACCTGCATGTCCTCTCTCACCACATCCATAAACCTTATCTTAGGCCTTCCTCTTTTCCTGTTACCTGGTAGCTTCATCCTTAGCATCATTTTCCCAAGATACTCAGCATCCCTCCTCAGCACATGTCCAAACCAATGTAACCTTGCCTCCAAACCTTCCAACCTGGGGTGACCCTTTAATATACTTATTCCTAATCCTGTCTACCCTCGTCACACCCAGTGCAAATCTTAACATCTTTAACTCTGCCACATCCAGCTCTAATTCCTGCCTTTTTGTCAATGCCACTGTCTCCAACCCATATAACATAGCTGGTCTCACTACCCTCTTGTAGACCTTCCCTTTCACTCTTACTGGTACTCATCTGTCACAAATCACTCCCGACACTCTTCTCCACCCAATCCACCCTGCCTGTACTCTCTTCTTCACCTCTCTTCCACACTCACCACTACTCTTAACTACTGATCCCAAGTATTTAAACTCATCCACCTTTGCCACCTCTACTCCCTGCATCCTACCCATTCCTCTATCCTCCCTCTCATTCACACACATATATTCTGTCTTAGTCCTGCTGACCTTCATTCCTGTTCTCTCTAGAGCATATCTCAGTCTCTTCAGGGTCTCCTCCACCTGTTCCCTACTCTCACTACAGATCACAATGTCATCTGAAAACATCATAGTCCACGGGGACTCCTGTCTGATCTCATCTGTCAACCTGTCCATCACCATTGCAAATAAGAAAGGGCTCAGAGCTGATCCTTGATGTAATCCCACCTCCACCTTAAACGCATCTGTCACTCCCACCGCAGACCTCACCTCTGTCACACTACCCTCCTACATATCCTGTACCACTCTTACATAATTCTCTGACAGTCCCGACTTCCTCATACAATACCACAACTCCTCTCTAGGCACCCTGTCATATGCTTTCTCTAAGTCTACAAAAACACAATGCAACTCCTTCTGACCTTCTCTGTACTTCTCCATCAAAACTCTCAGAGCAAACATCACATCTGTAGTGCTCTTTCCCGGCATGAAACCATACTGCTGATTACTAATCATCACGTCCCTTCTTAACTTAGCTTCCACTACTCTTTCCCATAACTTCATGCTGTGACTGATCAATTTAATCCCTCTGTAGTTACTACAGCTCTGCACATCACCCTTATTGTTAAAAATCTGTACCAAAACACTTTTTCTCCATTCCCCAGGCAAACTCTCACTTTCCAAGATTTCATTAAACAATCTGGATAGAAACTCCACTGCCATTTCACCTAAACACCTCCACAGGTATGTCATCTGGAACAACAGCCTTTCCATTCTTCATCCTCTTCATAGCTATCCTTACTTCCTCATTGCTAATCTACTGCACTTCACAATTCACTATCCCCACATCATCCAACCTTCTCTCCCTCTCATTCTCTTCATTCATCAACCCCTCAAAGTACTCTTTTCATCTGCTCAACACACTCTCCTCGCTTGTGAGTATGTTTCCCTCATTATCCTTTATCACCTTTACCTGCTGCACATCTTTCCTAGCTCGATCCCTCTGTCTAGCCAATCGGTACAGGTCCTTTTCTCCCTGCTTAGTGTCCAACCTTTCATACAACTCTTCATATGCCTTAACCTTCGCCACCTCTCTCTTTGCCATGCACCTCATCTCCTTATACTCCTGTCTACTTGCTTCATCTCTCTGACAGTCCCACTTCTTCTTCGCCAACCTCTTTCTCTGTATACTCTCCTGTACCTCCTCATTCCACCATGTCTCCTCGTCATCCTTCCTCTGTCCAAATGACATCCCAAGCACCTTTCTAGCAGTCTCCCTTACTAGCTCTGTTGTAGTTACCCAGCTATTTTGTAACTCTTCACTGCCACCCAGTGCCTGTCTTAACTCTTCCCTGAACTCCACCTCACAATTACCCTTTTTCAATTTCCACCATTTGATCCTTGGTGCTGCCCTTACACTCCTTCTCCTCTTCTTGCTTACCAATGTCATCCTACAAACCACCATCCTATGCTGCCTAACTACACTTCCCGGTCACCACTTTACAGTCTCTAATCTCCTTTAAACTGGCCCTCCTACATAAGATATAATCCACCTGTGTGCATCTTCCTCCACTCTTGTATGTCACCCTATGCTCCTCCCTCTTGTTAAAATACATATTGACCACAGCCATGTCCATCCTTTTCGCAAAATCCACTACCATCTGACCTTCTGGATTCCTTTGCTTAACACCATACCTACCCATCACTTCCTCATCCCCTCTGTTCCCTTCACCAACATGCCCACTGAAATCTGCTCCAATCACCACTCTCTCACCTGCGGGTACAGTCATCACCACTTCATCCAACTCACTCCAAAATTGTTCTTTCTCATCCATCGCACACCCAACTTGTGGAGCATATGCACTAACAACATTCATCATTACACCATCAATTTCCAGCTTCATAAACATCACTCTATCCGACACTCTTTTCACCTCCAAAACACTCTTAGAATACTGTTCCTTCAGGATAACTCCTACGCCACTTCTCGTCCCATCCACACCATGATAAAACAATTTGAACCCACCTCCGATACACCTAGCCTTACTCCCCTTCTATCTGGTCTCTTGCACACACAATATACCAACCTTCCTTCTGTGCATCATATCGGCTAGCTCTCTCCCTATAGCAGTCATACTGCTAACATTCAAAGTTCCGACCCTCACTACCACAGTCCTAGCCTTTCTCTTCTCTTCCAGCCTTCGGTCATGCCTTCCCCCTATTCTCCTCCTTCGGCCAACAGTAGCCCAATTTCCGCCAGCACCCTGTTGGCTAACAGTACTGGTGTCGGTCGTTGTTAACCCGGGCCTCGACCGATCCAGTATGTAAATATTTACTGCTGTCCGCATGAATGTTTTGGCAAAGTTTTACGCCGGATGCCCTTCCTGATGCAACCCTCCCCATTTATCCAGGCTTGGGACCGGCACAAAGAAATGCACTGGCTTGTGCATCCCCAGTGGCTGGGTATAATTGATGAAAACCAGAAATATAACCATCATGTAAAAGATGTAATAAAAGTCAAAAGATAATGGCAACCTTTACCAGATAAAACCTCACCTATCAAGACAATGCTAGAAAATACATTGATCCAACTCTCCTCTATGGAGCCCCTATTCTCATTAACCTTCAGGCAAACCAGATCATTCTCTTTGAAAAATGCTAGAACAAAGTAGCCAAATTTACTGCTAATGTGTCATACAAATATCACCATCGTGGTGTAATAAAGCAGCTGCACTGGTTAGAACTGCCTCATTCTCAACTACTTATCACACAACTTTATTCACAAATCAGAAAAATACCCTAGCCTAATTAACATCCTCCAATGCTATTCACTAAACAGGTTCCTTCACTCGGTACATTAAAAAACTACTACTAATAACTAAATCAAACAACACTTCTGGCAGCTCTCTCCATTCCTCCATATGTCAGAAACCTGAAACTCCACCCCTCCTTGTCCTGAAAGAAATACCTTAGGTGAAATCTTTCAAGTCTCAATTAAAACACAACCTAATAAACACATGGCTGTGTTTCTGCTCATCTCCTGGCTAAAGAAAAATTCCTATCCATCCAGCAGGCACATCGACCAGGAACTTATTTTAAGCACTTCCACTCAATTTGGTGATGAACTCCATCATATGCAACTTAATAAAACAATAATGCACTTTTAAAAAGCTACTTCACGATGATATGCTTCAAAATAAATCAAATCATAATATATGTTAAAGCATCCATTAAGATGCTTAAACTGTAAATGTTTGTCATAAAATATACAAAATAAAATTGATTTAATATTACACCATTCCTATCTTAATTCTTTAAATGTTGAAATTCAATAAAAACATAAAATGCTACCAAAATATATATTAAAAAAAATATAGTTAACTGTTACAACTTTGCTACCCTCAGTGTCAATAAACTACTACTCGAGATCTTGTCATTAAGACTTGTGGTCGGGAGATGTCCAGCAACATTTGCCAAAAGAACTCCCTAAATTCAAGCATAGCTTACCAAGCTCCTCTCCTCATATCCCATGGATCTTTTTCAAACATATATATATTTTTAATCCTGACATTGACTTGAATGGCTAGATAGTACACCACTACTGTCTCCTTTGTGGATGGCATACACATGCTCATATATTCCAGCCTTAAGACTATGCTCTGTGTTTCCGCCATAAAATGAAATAGATGTTAAACATAAGACCCCACTGGTACTGCAGCTAAATCTTCTTTTATTTTGCAACATTTACACCACATATATTGTTCTATACAAAATAATCAAACCAACATTACACAAACTGTTCAAGTCCTGCCTTCTCTTAAACCTCTTTCCTCCTCCAAAATATATTTCTGCATGTATTGTTCCCACAATTTCTATTTTTTCTGTGTGATTTACTCCTACTCTTTTCTAAAGATCCCAATTCCTGTTCTTTTATCTCTATTACAATACCCACTATATCAAGTATGGTTGGTTTAGACTTTTACTTCTGTTTTCTAGCAATTGTTTTTTTGGCAGCCACCGGAATTAATCTTAATAAGGCCCTACCAGGTCCGGGCAATTCAGATCCTGTATCCCAGCTCAAAAAATAATTTCCTTATTTACACTTATTTGCTAGCCCATTACTTCTGACAGAGTACTATGTACTGAATATTTAGAGTGCCAGCTCATTATACTCCAAACACATATGCTCTCACGTACCTCTTTCTTCCCCATCACACCTCCAGCACCTGCCATCTACCTGAGGAAAAATTCTTTGGAGTCTACTCAGGGTATAAAAGTACCTATACAAATACTTCCAGGCAGAAATCCTAAATCTTCTAGATTTTGTTGCATATTTCAGAAGATACATATGTCCGCACATTGTTTCTTTGTGAATTGTTTTCCCAATCCCTTCAGACATCCTCTGATTGATTCTTATTAGTTAGCATGCAATATTTTATATGCCCTACTAATTATCCTTTTAAAACAGCAGCTTCTATTTTTTGTTTCCAATACCTTGTTTTTTGCCAGCTTCCTCCAGTACATTCTAGCCTCTCTTGCCTGTTCTCTGTACCTCTAATTGCAGTTATCCCTATCAGAAGAATCTTCTTTCTCCATTCCCTTGTTGAAAATTGAATTCCTTTTGGTCCACATGAGAACCAGTTAATTGGTGCTTCACAAAACCACTCCAAGCCAATTTGTTGCAGAATAACCAAAAACATTTTTTTCACTTCACCCATAGCAAATACAATGTTGTTATGAAACTCCATGTCAGACAACTTTTTAAACAGTGCCAATAATCTTATGCCTAGATGGTTTGGCAGTTGATTGCCCTGAAAGCAAAAGCGGGAGGGCAATATACCTTCTTCCCATATTTATCAACTGTCTTGCTGTCCTCTTAACTGGGGAAGGGATTAGAAGAAGCCAAGGGCTTAGACCCACTGTCCTTACCTACAGAAATGACATCATGGTCAGCTGAGGGAAAAAAAAAATCAGTCATTTGTGTTAGGGTCATGTTATACTATTCAAGGAATATGGAACATCAAGATAGGACTCTAGCCACTACATCTACTTGTGGGAAATGTACGTATTGTGCATACAATTATTCATCTGGGCAATTTGAACATCCTGAAATGAATAAGAAATTTAAATTTTATGCTGGGGGTGATTGTAACACTATAGATATCATTTATTTACCCATCTGTTCCTGCAAGTCCTTCTGTGTGGGAAAAACTAACAGGCAGTTCAAAGATAGAATCAGAGAGCATTTATATGATATAAAGAAAAGTAACTGTACAAATGCCCTAGTACAACAAGCTAATATGTATGGTAGGTCACATATATTCAAGTTTTTAATAATGGAGAGAGCAGTGTCCAATGAGCATGGGGGAGATATTGAAAATGTCACAGCGGTACAGGAAGCTAGATGGATTTCTAGATTAAACGCAGATATAGGGAAGGTGCCAATGAAACCTTTTTTAAGGATGAGACAAGTCTGTAAGTAATGGAATTAGGTTTATTAAAGTGTTGTACCTTTAAAGCATTTTAATTATCTCAGTTAAAGGTCTTGATTGATGTTAGTGACTGGATGTGAATTTTTGACATCATTATTTAAATATTTTTAAAATGAAACTGTTTTAATGTCTGAAGAAGCAAGATTGTTACTGTGAAAGTGCTAACATATTGTTCATTAAATAAATTGTTTTATAGTTTTTCATCACTTTTGACCGCCTCATTGTCTTGGTTCGTTCATACATTTGCTTCATTATATGTACTTTTTTCTGAGTGAATCATTTATCCTCTGGACCATACTTCGAATTTTTTAATGTACTTTTTTCTTGAAGTGCGCATCCCAAATTCCTTGAACTTTGGTCCCTTTGGAAATCTGTATTTCTGAAGAAATGTTTTGTAGTGGAAAAGGACTAGTGAGACAGTTTCAAGAACTACAGATGCTAGAAAGATACTTTTCCTGGAGAGAGAGAAATTATCATAACACAACTGTCCAGAACACATCCTAGAAAAGTTAACATGTGAGATGAAACTAGGTATTATTTCTCTAGGTTTAATTTGAATCCTAATCTTTGAAAATGGTCCATGCAGAAAAGAGCGATGTCTGGGTATCTAGGGTGGAATCTGATAAGATGAGACAATCATTCGTGTAAGGGTAAACATCGATTTTATTAAGTCTGCAGAAGGCCATGACTGGAGCCAGGCATTCTGTGAAAAAATCCCGGGGCTATAGGCAGACCAAATGTCAAGGATGGAAAAGTACAGTTTTGTACCTACCATACACTGTACTAAGTTCATTCATTCTGTACACATGCAGTCCTGGTCTTTGGGTAGTACTCCAAAGCAGACTTAAGGGAGGCTGGCAACATATAATGCTTGGAACAAGCAACAAATCAAGCAAATGTAGACATAATGCAGCAGCCCCAGACTTGCCACCCCCAGGAAGGTGATAATGAAAGAGCAAAGCATGCACTGAACTCATGAGAGCTAAATCCCTGAATTCCATACACTGCTAGCAAAAAGTCATTCTTAATGTAATCTTAGAGTGGAATGAATGCTAATCCTGTGCCCACTGGAAATAGGCCCAATCCCACAAAATAATCTAAAACACCCAATCCAATCTAGAAATGCCTAATTTTGACAATCTGCAACACTCAGAAATCAAAGCAATTGAACAATTTACATAAAAGAACTTGCAAAATCAAATACCCAAAAAATATAATGGCTCTGGGTATGCTTCGGGTTTCATTTTAAAAAATGAACAATAAAAAGACACACTGTGTGTAAATCTAAAGTCTGGAAATCTTTTGGTTTTATTAAACAGATAGCACCAAAATAAAAAAAGCTATAGCCGATTTTTAAACCCAGATACAAAGAAAGGATGAAATAAAGTAGAATACTTAAATAAGCACTTGAACTTAACACACCAGAAAATACAGTAGTAATCAACAAAAAAAACTGGTCGTAGGATGACAAGAAATTATAGCATTGAAAAAAATTTGAGGACAAAGGTTGTACATCAAAAGCTTGACTTCTAATTGCCTAAAAAAAGACAATTGAAGATTTCTAAAACAGTTTATCAATCCCTTTAGTAAGAAATTGAAAAAACAAAAGGATGTAAATGCAACAACAAAGGATTGAAAAACAAAGAGAGCTGAAATTAAGGTGGCATGAATCTACAAAAAGAGTGAATCTCTCCTAAGTCCAGTATGTGTGTAAGATCCAGTAACAAAACACTAGTCCATTGTTATTGCCACCAATTTCTTGCTGTCTTTTCCAAATGATCTCTTCCACTTTCAAATTGTACTTCTTGAATTTAGGGCTTCCATCTTTCCATTAAAAACTGTTTGATTCCATTGAGGAAGAATTTTCTCCGCTGCTTGACAAAAAGCAGGCTTGCCACCCTGTGAGATGTAGCTTGTCTTCACATAAGAAAATGCCATGAGGCTTCCTGAGAGACAACAATCAATAAAGGGTAACAGCCATGCTGAGAGGAATCCTAGGCTGCCTTTGTAATGGGTACCAGTGCTGCTCTGAGGCTTACCAGAGCTATTAAAAATGGGAGGCAGAGTCTTGTGAAACCTTTTAGGAGCTAATTGGATCTTTAGGCAGAGGTGGAAAACCATTAGAACGATTGAGTTTCTGAAATGAAAGATCAGCAACTGGAGCTTCCTTGTCACTGAAATCCTCTGAAATAAAAAGGAAGCTGTTGGTTTAGTGGAAAAGCCTAACAGATGCATGTTTTGATAAAGTTATGTTATCTGATTTCTGGAGAACAATGAAGACATCTAGTATTACGTGGGGTTGTAGAAGTTCCATAGTCTCTCAGAAACAAGGCCTATGAGTCTTTCATGCCGCAGAAAACCAGTCTCCCAGAGTGAGTTGTAGAGTTTGCACAGAGTCTCCTGTCTACATTGCCCTGCAGTCTCCTAATCTGAAACAGTTCTGTCTTTTGTTAGTGTGTGTAATGCGATGAAGTAAGTTACCTCATCTTTCAGGACACACTCCTTGAACTGTTTGAATCCTCTAGAATCCAATTTGCTTGCTTGAAACTGCTCCACATTCTTTTCATAAGTTTCACAAGAGATGCTAACATCTGGCCCGTATTACATCTAGTAGCCACTTAACATTGTCTGTCATCTTCCCCATTTTTAGAATGCAGTCCCTTGTTTCTGGTGACAGGCCTGTTACTTAGTCAAGAGAGTTAGATTGTTTAGGTGAATTTCTTGTCTAGTGACACAAAAATTCCACAACATTGTCCAATTTAATTGAAGTTTCATCTCCAAAAGATTATTGTTTGATTGAGGGATTCCCAAGCACCACAGAGATACCTTTTGATAGACTGTTAAATCTTTGGAAGCACCAGATGCAGGAAGCACAAGAACCCTAGATAGAGAAGAAAGATACCCTTGTCAGACCGGGTTTGGTCATGAGGGACTGATCAGGAAAGATCATTGGATTAGTCAGTCTAAAAAAGCCCAGGCTGTTTGGGCGGACATGTCGGACACCCAGAAAGCACATGTCCTGAGAGGGTATAGAGTCTCGTTAAAAGTGACATACCTAATTCTAATTATCTTACTTTCTTTTCTTAGCCTCATTCTGATGCGGTAGCTATTCTTTCTTGCAGATTTGGTTGAAGAGGCAGTCATTCAAAGCTATCTGGAGCCAGAACCTTTCCAATGTAGAAGAAGCTATAGCTGATTTAGAACTGAAGCAAAGACTCAGAGTGGAGATAAAGAGTGATGCTTTGAACTGATACTGAAATCCCAACTGCCGAGAACGCAGAAAGAGAACTGCTAAGAAAAGCTTCCTTCTGTTACACATGAAGAGAACTGAGATTGAGATAATTTCCTACTTGAAAGTGAGCTTTTAACAAACTTAGTGAAAAGGTGTGTCAATTTGAACAGCTTGAGAGAGTAAAATGTCTTGAGGTGTTGTATCTAGAATAATCCAGACAAATGTATGAATCATTCCTAAAATCTTTACTCAGAACAAATCCAGAATAAAACTCAGGCCCTTCAATGGAGAATTGCCCTAATTGATTTCCCCCCTTCTTGTAGACTTCCTAATTTGAAGGTGAAGTTGAGGGCCTTTGGGCACAGGAACTGTAAAAATGCCTTGGTAGGAGGCAAAATTAAGTATAACCTGATATCTGTCTTTGAAAAAAATATCCAGAACATCTCCCTTTTCTATAAGAACCAAAATTTCAAATAAAAAGAGACAGGTGAGTAGCTAATTAACCAGCCGTAGGTCTCAAGGTACTGGGCAGCCCAGTTGGAAAGCTGGTCTGTCCCCTTCCTTTAAAGGGGACTGCCCTGTCCTCACCAGAAAAGAAGGAAACGAAACCCTGCTGCCACCTTGCGTCTAAGCCTGCCCTCTGAGGTCCTAAGACTGGGAGCACTCCACTCCCCACCCTAATCAGCTAAGTACTACTTCCCCTACAATTGGACAAAATCTTTACTAACTTCCAGGCTGCAGTCTGCAAAGTTCCATTTTCTTTAGTACTACCCTTCACCTTGTCCAAAAACAACACCCAAACAAAACAAAGGAACATCCATGTCTAGTCTTCAAAAATGCTTCTCCAAAACTGATCTTAACATGCTCAGTGCTCAGCTAAATTGACCCTTGGCAGGGCAGCTACAGCCAAATACAGCTCTCACCACCTAGGAAGGAGAGGGAGACCACATCAGCATCATGTTTGCAAGTACAGTCCTACACCACTGCATGTTCAGACACATGAATCCAAATCCTGCAACCTCTTTACATTTCATACCCAGCCAGAAGATAAAGATTAAATTTTAACATTCAACTGTGACAATACCCGATTTGATAACATAACGGGAAGATTTATCACGCCTAGAATGGCTAAAGTGTGAAGAACATACCTCTTTTCTTTCCCCATCCATCCAAAGTCTTCTTTTGGGAAAGTGACACTTTTTTTAACTCTTCTGGCCAAAGCCCTTTCCTGGCCTAGAGGAGAGACAGGTTTTCCCCTCTACCCAGGGACTCTACAATTTTATTGTCTTCTGGTAATACCTTAATGGGGATGCGTTTAATCAGGGGCAGGCTGGAAAGATCAGGCACCTATTCATTCAAAACAAAACAAATCACCAATAAAACAAAGAGGGAGGGGAGTACAGCTAAACTATGGTAAAATGGTCCAACAAGAATTCCTTTCTTTCTTCCCTGAAAGAGAGATCTTGACCTTCCCATTTAAAATGCTCTCCCTCAATGAATCAATGAAAAGGAGAAAATGAAAAATAAAGGAGGAGAAGCAGAAGGGCAGAATCAGGACTGAAATGGAAAGGTACTAGGGAGTTAAGTCTTAAGCTCCTCAGCCAAGGGTCAAGCCTCAATTGCTAAACTCAAACTCTACAAAACTCATCCACCTAGGCTTAGCCTCTTATCAGAGCATAGAATCATCCCCTTATCCATTTCCCTCCATTCTGCCATTTTTGAAGAACCATAATCATAGTAATTGAGATCCTATTCATTTACCCCCCCCACCACAAGCTCTGGCCCCAGCCAGCCGAAGGAAGAAACTCACCTAGAGGCTGAGAGGAGCTAAAACCACCAAGAAAGAACAGAGGGAAGAGAAGCCACCACTCTAAGGCCCACAGCCTGGCTCTAACAGCCCCCCGAGCTGACCTCCTTCTGAACCAGTAACTCTCTGAGACACAAAGCAAAAAGTCTTTCTAAAAAACCGCCGCAGGGCCAAAGAGGCCTCCTGTCTGGGACTGCTTTGCTGTCCACTCCTAGACTGTGCTTTGCTATCTTTTTATTTTCTAAGCCGCTGCTTTATACCCACGCCGCCGGCATTTTATAATCGGGCATCTTTTCCCAACTCCGGCAAGCTGGCACTCGTCAACCTAATCTTAGCTACATTGTTAAATGCCAGAGCACAGTAGCGGCATCCAACAACGTTAGTTAGTAACAAGAAAAACACATATGTCATGGTAATCCCTATGAGGTATCTGTTTCCCCACAAGAAATCAATACAGCAGTTTTTTCTTTCTTTTCTGACATTAAATACTGAGAAAAGGCAAAAAAACAAAACAACCCCAACTTTTACTTAGCTGAGCCAAGGGGTTCTTCAGAAAACTTTCAGAAACTTTCAGAACTCTCGCAAGATTGCACTCGCAAAAATGGTTTGCATCTCGGACCAGCGCGGCAAAATATGACGTTTCATCGCCGCGCGCACATAGTACCCTGACGTACACTGGGCTCCACACGCGCCCTGACTGACCGACAGCAGCCATATTTTTATATTTTCGGGCGACTGGACAGCCGGATCACCCAATAGTTAGGACTGCAGCAATGTGGAATGAAGAACATCTGAAAATAGAACCCAGCACAAAGAATCTTAAAGAACACCCACAGGCTCTGTGAATTGGTATGTCGAGATAGGCATATTTGAGATCCAGGGTGACTAAGTATGTGTTCTGCAGAAGAAAAGGAAATGGACTGAAGAGTTAACATCCTGAACTCTGGTATAATGAGAAAGGAATTTAAAACAGAGTGCCTTCCTTCTTGCATTGAAAAACAAATCTTGAAAAAGCTCTTCCCCTCTGGGGAAAGGGGAACAGGTGATCTCACACCTTGAGATAGGATACCTGCTTGAATTTGAGGGAGCAACATATCTGTCTTTTTGGTGAAACAGAGATCCCTGTCTGAAGAGGAAGGGAAGCCCAGTGTAATTTGTAACCCTCTTGAATTATTCTTAGTACTCAAAAATGTGTTACTTTCTTCCAGATGTGCAAGGAAAGGGATTGTCTAATATATTTGAAAGATGGGTGGAGAGGAGAGGTGCAAAGGTAATCAAACACTCTTTTTGCATTATGAAACTCTTGGGGTTCTTTCCCTCTCTTGCGTCCTATTGTTACTTTTTTTTAAATTGTTTACTAGACTTTGTTGACTTGGTTTGAAAGGTTTTCTGAAGAAAGCTCCAGAACTAGAGGGACAGTTTTTGTATAATTTAAGGACTGGTGGAAAAAGGCTGTTTCATCTCATGCATTAAGTTACCTCTTTCTTCTGATCTTTTAAGGGTCTCTGCTGAGGAAAGGTCTTTTTCAAAGGGAGCATTCAATACCTGAGATTTGACGTCCCCTGGGAAACTCTATAGCCTGACCCAGGCATGCCTTTGCATCACAAAGCCTGTGGCAACAGCCCTTGAAACAACATCATCTGCATCACAGGAGCATTTTATTGAGTGCTTTGTGACATGTGAAGCAGAGGATACCAATTCTCATAAGGAAGTTTTAGTGTTTGAAGCAGAAAGGTTTAAAATGAACTGCATATCAGAGAAGATATAGAGTAAGAACTTTGTCAAATGAGTCTGGCAGTTGATTTCCTTAAAAAATAAGACTGGAAGAAGCATATATTTTTCCCATATCTATCAAATACCCTACTGTTCTTACTGGGAATGGGATTAGAAGAGTCCAAGAACTTAAATCAACTGCCCTTGTCTGTAGAAATTACAGCAAGGTCATCTAAGGGATTCTTAAAAGGTACTTATGAGAATCAGGTACTTTATACTGCCTAGACAGATTCTTAGGTGCAGAAGGCTGAGAATATGGAGAAGACAAGCTGAATTAAATGCATATGACAATGCCCTAAGTACTGGAGGTATAGTCAAGGGTTTGGGGAATCTAGATTCAGGAGTTCACAGGATCTCTTCTGTGCCTCTGAACTCTCTCTTCCCCCCATTATAAGCAATCTGCTCATTTTAGAAGCGTATCTGAAAATGGAATTTCTTTATTAAGTGATTCAGAAGATATACTCTCTGACACAGACTTGTATGGGATAAGAGAAGAGAGTTGTAGGGCATAATTCAGACCTTCCTTCTCAGTAACAAACAGTTCCTCCTCTTCAAACGATGAGGGTGACTGCTTCATCTTGAAAACTGAAAATACTGGGGTTTAAGACTGTGGGTTGGCATAATAGTTAAGGTGTTTCACTTTCAAACACAAGGTACAGGGTATTATTTTCACCCCAGAAAAGGAATTAGCTAGGCTTAGAATGGCCCACAACAGCAGTTAGCTTAGTACTTATCTATGAACATATGACTGATTGGAAAGCCCCTGGAGAGACTGTGGGCAAAATTACACTGGTCTTCCTGTGAATCCTTCAAAATATTTGGTAGTTAAAGAGTGGGAAAAATGTTTAGTTTTTTCGTGTCTTCTTGGGGTTCTCAAGCCAGAGAGTCTTGGAAGTTTCAGATGTCCAGACCTCCATAAGCAGCCCTGCTACCTCTTCTCTTACAAAATCTGTGGCAGTCCATCCCCTCCTTCATTCAGAATGAACTGGGGTTTACCCTTGTTGGCTGACATCTAACATTCAGTCTGGGTGGACTTGCTAGAATCCTGGTCTTCACTTGCTTTCTGCAGAGTATTTATAGGGAGTCTAGGAAGATCAGAATGATGGTCCAATGGTTCTGAGACTACCACAGTGTATAAGTCAGTCCCAGACTGGATTAAAGAGATAGATGACTGCTGTCCCTTCTAAACCCTCTTTGGTGACTTTTCTTTTTTTACTTTGATGGAAGGGGGGGGGCACACCAAGAGAAGATGAATCGATATCCATGAACACTCAAGTCAAGACCTTCAGTCACTGGTTTTCTAAGAATAGTCTAAAATTAGTAAGCCTACAATGAATTGTTTTGGGGGTGAAGGACAAACAAATGTTACAGGTCCACACATTGTGACTTCTTTCAATACAGAAAAATGCAGGCCATGTGGAAGCCACTATATGATCACTGCCTTTCTGACAGAGATATGTTTGAAGTACACTAAACTTTTCACTGAAAAAAGGAAGGAGGGCCCCCAATCCTCTTCATCTCCACAGGACATCACTCGGTAAAAATAAGCTGAGTACCTGTCAACACTGACTATATTAGGAACCCTCACTAGGCAAAGTGTAGGCACCAACTAACTGCAGACAGTGACGACACTGCTGAGATGTGAAGCCTAAGTAAACGTTTCAACAAAAAAGTTCTGAAATGTGATACCCATATTTATATCAGCATGCTTTTGTGCTTTAGTGGATATAAGGGGAGTAAGACAGGTGCCCAAAATCTTTAGTATACTGTTTGGTCATCAGATATCCTTGGCAGGATACATTCCACATAGCTTTATGCTACCACAATAATGATCTAACAATAAACATCAGCCAGTATCCTACAGCTTTATTATTGGACCTTAAATTCTTTTCTTGTAAAATTCTAGGTCAGTGGTACTCAAATCTGGCAGAATAATGTCTAAGACAGCCACATGTTCAGATGTGTAGCAAACCCTGTACTGACTTCCTTAACAGATTTGTAATGAAGCTGGTTCCTCTCTTAATGCTTCAGGTAGTTCCTTCTTATTATATAAATTAGTCCACTGACATTCCGGCGTTTTTCCCACAAAGTATCAAAACAAAGATCATAGGTATTTTTATAGCCAAGCAGACTTCAAAGTATTTTTCTTCAGATAGATACATACTTTTCAACCTGGAAACATCAAAAATCGGAAACGTCAAAAATCTGGACAAAGCCCCATGAAAAATAGGTACAAATCTGTACAATGAGTAATCTAAAATTTGCATACATCATTGTGTAACCCCGCCCACTTCAATGGAATTGTGGGATACCAACTTTCAAATGCAAACTGAAAACAGACAACCAAAATATGGCCTTAGAGTCACCCTGCAGTCATTCCAATGTCCCATTACTTGGCTATTTCGCCCCATTAACCATAAACACTGTAATGTGCATACTGCTTTAATTCTACAATGATTATTTGGATTTTATTTTACATTTTATAGCAAAAACTCTAACAGACATCTGCTAAACAAAGCAATACAGTCTCACAATGAAAATAGACTTAGCACTAAAACTTCTTTGCCCTTGAAAGTAAACTCACATTCATTGAAACTGCATTGAAACCCACATTCAAAGAAAATGCATTTGGCCAGTGGTGAATAAAGATTACCTTTGGGTTGTTTTAACATCATAGGCCCCTTGCACATGAAACATGATACATGTGTTCTTTGATACACCTTCCTGACTGTAATAAGTTATATTCCTTGTATAATACAGCACACTTGTTAGAGCGCATTTTAAATTTCTTGTTTTGAACATCTTCCAGTAAGCAATGAAACAAAATGCATGAACCAATAATGACAAAACTGCCCAATTCAGAACATCTCCATCATAAAAGTCTACTCAAACATCTACAATCCACCAGTATCAGTAAATATGCACAATCTCTGCAGAAGTAAAAGTCAACTAAACGTTGTCGCCTCACAGCAAGAGGTCCTCTGGTTCAGTTTCGGCTGGGGCAACTTCTGTGTGGAGTTTGCATATTCTCCCTGCATGGGTTTCCTCCCACATTGTAAAGATATGCGTCTGGAACGTTTCTCCCCAGGCCTCCACTGAAAATAGGCTCTGTCCTAGTTGGACTTTCCCAGTCAACAAATGTTAAATAAATAACTAATGAAGAGGTTGCTGCTAGAAAACAACTTCATATTTCATTGTTTCATCTACAAGTAAAGTGCCTGTTACATTAAAAAAAAAAAAAATGATACGCTACTAATATTGCAATAGGGAATGGATGGCAGATTCATAGTTACTAGGTATCCCTGCCAGAGGACACTCTCAGGACTGCAGCATCCACCCCCTTTAAAAGTACAACACAGTACAGTATCAGCAATTCATCTACATACTGTGGGAGTAGAACCCACAGCCTTCTGAATCAAATGCAAGTATTCTACCTGTTGTGCTACTAACACAAACAGATTTCACATAAGCAGAACTAAACTTCTCTCCCCCTGAGGAACTATGAAGCACAAGAAATCTGGAAAAAGCCAAACTTTATTTGGAGGGAGGGGTAGTCAAAGGCCTAAAACCAGAGACACATTTTAAACACTGCATGTACAAGCTTAGAAAAGTTGCTAGAATAAAATGTTTTGTGTTACCATGTGTTTCCTGAAAGACAGCCATTTAAGTTTCAGTCTTTCTATCATTATTTAGTGAATTCAGTTCTCAATAATTTGCTAGAAAATCACAAATTTCAAGAGGAACACACTAAAGAGCTGGTGTGGGTAGGGAATGCAGGCTCTTGCATGTACGATACAGGGTTTCAGCCGATCTGTAACCAGCAGGTATGCTTAACTGGGGCATCACACACACACACACACACACACACACACACACACACACACACACACACACACACACACACACACACACACACACACACACACACACCAGTAAAACTGAAACGGTAGCAGCAAAAGATATAAATGGTGCCTACATGATAAACGAGCAAATAAGTGACTTGGTGCCTTCTAATAAGCAGATAAACGGCAGCCTTTAGACACACCCCCTATAAAATGAACAAAAAAAACCACAAAATAAAGACACTTGGCAGCTTGTAGACACCTCCTATAAAACGAGCAATATGCTTGCAGATAAAACAACACTTGGGCAGCCCAGCACAACAAATGGACTTTGCAGCAGCAAGAGATAAATGGTGCTGATAAATGAGCAAAGCATTCCATTCTAATAAGCAGAGAGATAAATGATGCCAATAAACAAGCAAAGCATTCCATTCTAATAAGCAGATAAACGGCGGCCTGTAGACACACCCCCCTATAAAATGAGCAACAAACACAAAATAAAAAGACTTGTTAGCTTGTAGACACCACCCCCTATAAAATGAGCAATATGCTTGCAGATAAAACAATAGTTGGGCAGCCCAGCAACACAAACGGACTTTGCAGCAGCAAGAGATAAATGGTGCTGAAAAATAAGCAAAGCATTCCATTCTAATAAACAGAGAGATAAATGCTGCTGATAAATGAGCAAAGCATTCCATTCTAATAAGCAGATAAATGCAGCCTGTAGACACTCCCCCTTATAAAATGAGCAACAAACACAAAATAAAGAAAAGACTTGGCAGCTTGTAGACAACCCCTCCCATAAAACGAGCAATATGCTTGCAGATAAAATAAAACTAGCAATATGCTTGCAGATAAAACAACACTTGGGCAGCCCAGTACAACACACAGACTTTGCAGCAGGAAGAGGTTAAGAGCAAATAAGCTGAAAAACAGCCTAGCCCGCCACAGACTTACCAACTACCAAGGCACAACAAGGAATAGACATAATCCTTGCAAGAGTGAGTGGCATTCCCAGCATGCACAAAAAACGGCAGACAAGTTATAATGCACACAGTACAGAGGACTTATGAATGCACAACAATTATCAGATAACAATATACTGCGTGCAGATAACTGAGTGAGCAGCATTCTACTCTAATAAGCAGATAAACGGCCAGCAGATGCACAAACAAAACAGGGGACTTAAGTTATAATGCACACAGACTTATGAATGCTCAGCAGACAACAATTATGATCCAGCAGAATAGCAGATAAAACTTGGCCAGTCCAACGGATAAAATAAAGAGAAGCTTACAGGCAGACTCTGCAAAAGTTATTCACATGTGCTGCCATTGCTGTTTCCCTCCAAGTCCACTCCAACAGGCAGTAGCTGATGTAATCATGCACACGCCTGTAGGCTGGTGATGATGGTGACATCAGCCATAAATTTAGAGTGATAAGAAAAAAAAAAAGACCCAGAAATTCAGAAATTAAGGGGGCCAATTGGGAATTTGTGGCATCCCAATATTTTGCCCTCAAAACCAGTAAATACTGAGAACTTTGGTATGGTTGAGAGGTATGGTTAGATATCAAATGCTGGAGGTGTGATGGAGAAGAAAGAGGTAACTGAGAACATGTTTTGGGAATGTAATGAGTTAGCAGATTTTAAAAATTATATAATATAATTTTCTCTTTTAATATATATATTGTTTTAAACTGTTTAATTAACTGTTTGATTGATATATTTATTACTGGGTTAAAATGGCTGGTTGGTAGTCTCCTTTGTGGGGTTTATATGTGCATTTTTACTGTAATGAAACATTTCTGATGAAGTCTTTGGGATGAATAGTGAATATTAAAACTCAACTACACTAAAATATTTTTTCAGTTCCTTTGGTGTTCTTTTTGGTGTTTTTTGTGTTTTAGTTCTGAGGACAACTTGGCCTTATTGTGTGCTGTTATTTTATTTTTAGATTTTAAAAATTCCAAACAGAGTACTCTATCAGAAATACTGGGTGACCAAATGGCTGGAAGTAAGGAAATTATTCTTTTGAGAAGGTGTACAGGATCTGAACTGCTAGACATAGTAAAGGCCTTACTGAGTTTAATTCTGTTGACTGCCAAAAAAGTAATTACTAGAACTCCTACTTCTTTTTCACACTCAACTTATAACCTTTATTCTTTTCACTAGGTATTTCTCCACCCCCTGCCCAAATATCTTTACCATTTCTCTTTTCTTACTCTTCTACTCCCATAATTTGGTTGCTAGGAATCTCTTCATGTAATTGTAGCCTGAACTTCTGATATATTATGCTCGCTATGGACTTGACATAATGTAACCCATACTGCTATGTTGACAACTCTTGAAGCTACTATGTAATAGATTATACTGTGTGTTTTTTTTCTAAATGTTCTACCTTTTAATAAGCTTATCTATGTAACCAATACTACTATGTCAGCTACTCTTGAAGCTACTATTTAACAGGCTATACTGTTTTCTTTCTAAAGGTTTTACCTTGTAATAAGCTTAGTATATTCTTAAGTTTTTGTGGAGCTTTTCTCCCCGGCCCCCTCTGAAAATGGGCTCTTCTTGGCCAAGTGGACTATCCCAGGCAACAAAGGCCAATAAATAAATAAAATGGAAATCAAAGCCTATACCAACTGCATTTCAGGTACTGAGTATTATAAAAGAGACAAAATAACTGGAAGAGGGATCTTTAGAAAAGGGAAGTGGCAAAATACACAAAAGAAAATGGAAATTATGGGAACAATGCACACATAATAATGTTCAAAAGGAGGAGAAGTGAGCTTTAAGGGAAGGCAGGAATTCAGCAATATTTGTAATGTTGGACCGATGATAGTAGCAAAAAAATATATATGTATATATTGTATTTAAATGGTAAAATGTTAACATGGTTTGTTTTCTTTTCTGTTAATGCATGTTTGCTAATGTCTTATGTGATAATTTAATAAAGGTGTTTAAGAAAGTATCTAAACAAAGATGAATAACTGTTTCATACTTCTGATCTCACAATGATAAATTATGGAGAAAACGAACTTACAGAACTTACTCTGTCATTTGTTTAAATAAAATGCAAACAGGAAAAGTGGCTTGCTCACTGCATTCATTTTTACTCCGATAAATGCACTGAGATTCCAGAAGGATCAGTTAAAGCAAACTCCACAAGGGCCACTGACATTTTTGCTGCATAAAACAGAAAATCTCTGCTAATGATATCTTACAGGCACGGTCTTGGGTTAATATCTACAACAAAATATTATTAGCTAGATATTCACTCTGGAGCTATGGCAAAATTTGACACTAACTGTCTTACAGAAAATCCACCCATCTTACACGGATTACCGCTCTGATGACTGCTGAAGTTTATACAGTTGCAAGAGATATTCATTATAAATGAAGAGCTATGCTACATGAGTCAATTGGCTATTAAGGACTTGAACTCATCATCCACCAACATGAATTTTGTTTTCCACAGGTTTTGATTCTTTAAACAAATAATTGTGTTTTACTGTATGCTATCTGGTACTATGCCATTTGCTACTTTTTTTACAGGGTTATTGCAGAGTTGTCACTCAGAAACAAAAAGCTGAGTATGTGTCAACACTGACTATATTAGGCACTCTCACTAGCTAATGTCAAAAATTGTTGGGATTGCAAATGAAAAAAGGTGTATACACAGAGAGGTTGTGCGCCAAGCCCATACTCAACACATCAAATCTTTTATCATCATTAGAAGTATAGGAATGTCATGAGGATCTGTGTCTTGATTCCATAATCAGAAGGCAAATCTGCTTAAGGTACAATGTTGTACAATGAACCATCATGTTACAAGATGATGTGAGTCTAGTCTTGAGCACAATGAGAATGTAGAAAGACATGCAACTCTTTAGATACAGAAATATTCAGGATCTGCTGAACCCACAGGTTCAACAAATATTAATGCAAAACATTTTTAGCTGCAGAAAAGGTGAAAGTTGGTGCTGAAAACTGGAAATTAAACTAGCCAACCTAGAATCTTAACTTTCCCAAGGAACAGCATACTGCAGTAAGAAGGTAAGCATCCTCCATGTCCACTGTTGCTGCCAGAGTATAAGTGAAAGTAGTTTTTTTTAAATCAGCACGCAGAACAACTTCTGGGATTAAATTGGGAAGTTCAAGACATATGAGACTGATCTCAACTGCTGTCCTTCTCTGAACCACAAAAACATGAATACAAAACTTAATACTTACTGTACTGCCTTCCTTTTTAGAAATTAGAAGGCCATGCCCACAGTTGTGTTCTTGGGAAAGGGTGAGAAGCATGTGGAATAACTTTCAGTGTAAACTTTTTAAGAAAAAGACAATGCAAAGGCCTGGGAAATAAGTAGAACTGAAATAATATTGCTAACATTTCATGTAATGTAAAATCTTCCCACAGGATGCGGTGAAGCAGCCACAGGCAAAAAGGTCTGAAAGTCACTTGGACCTCTAAGAAGAGGAGTGGCATGTTTTATCTCTGTGTTCTAGTGAAATGAAACCCTGACTATAACCCAGAAAACCCAAGTTCAGCTAGTAGCTTGTGCACTGTAAGAGCTCGGCAGGGGAGAGTGGGAGTGAACGGCTGATCCTGGCTTGCCCGTCATGGCAGGGGGTAGAGCTGGGATTGATGGTTCCAGTTAGGCAATCACCACCAAGAAAGTAGAGCCTTATGGCAAAGAATAGGGCTGTAGACTGGGTACATAGTTAGGCCCTGCAAGCTAACTCTCTGCAACATGCAGTCATATGCTGGCGGAGGGCATATTTGGGCTATCTACAGTGAAACAGGTACTCATGTCAGAGTCAGGAGGCAAGGTAAGGTTCAAAAGCAAAAAAGCTGCCAGAATGCTCTCTATTCTATCAGCTCTCACCTCTCCAGTAATGAATGGGCCAGGAACATCTCTCATCCTAAAAGGAGCACATGGGTCAGTAGATCACAGGAAGCTGATGGTCAACAGGCAGTGTGGAGCAAAACAAAAAAAGGTTGGTATCCCTCTTTAGGAATTATGTACTGTTATTTTCTTGCTTATCTCTATTGTCATGCACCATACTTTTTCTTAAAAAGTGTTTTTCAGAACTGGTAAATTGTTGATAAACTGACGGGTAGCAATATAAAAATTTGCTATGCAACAATCAGAGTTCTACTCATTCTTTCAAGTTCAGTAAGGAAGTTTTTAGCTGGATGCCCAAGAAGGTGTTACTACATAAGGACACCATCCATTATTTCAGACTTATTGTCTTTAGGAAGGGACTAGACTTGCAACCAAGCAACTGCTGATTATCTTAGGGAGGTGTCTCCAACATCTACTAAATAGCAGCTTATGTGTGTGCCAACTTTATCAACTGTTGAGACCAATTTAATAATTTTCTACATGTTATACAAGTTGGGAAAAAATTACAAGCTGTACTTATTCCACAATGGTTAGTATTGTAAAATGTTGTGTTAGAGGAGGTATAAATCTTCCCAAAAAAAAAAAAAAAAAAAACATTCATTGCTCTCAATTTTTTGTCAGGTGGAATGGATGCAACAGCAGATTATCTTTTTCCAGTATTATCTGGATCTAAAGATACCGGTATATGTGTCAGCCCTTAGTAAGGGGTGGAGGGTAGAACTTTGGGGTACCCCAGTAGGGAGTATAGAAAGGAAGAGGTGGAATGTTTCTATTTAATGCTTGTTGTCTTTTGGAGAGGTAGCTGGTGAACCAAGCTACCGTGGAAGAGGAGAGATTGAGGGAGGAGAGTTGTGATAGGAGTATAGGGTGGGAGATGGTGTCGAAGGCTTTGGAAAGGTCTAGGCACAGGGTTGATATGATTTTGCCGGAGTCACGAGCATGGTTAATGGACTCGAGGAAGGAGAGGAGTGCAGTGATGGTACTGTGGCCAGGACAGAATCCATGTTGTGTAGGGGTTAGGAGGTTGTTTTGTGTTAGATAACGCATCAGTTGTGAGTGAATATATTTTTCCAGGACTTTTGAGAGTGGGGAAAGTATGGCAACAGGACAGAAATTAGTGGTGTCAGTATTTTTACTGCCTTTATGGAGTGGGATGATGAATGCTTGTGTCCATGAGGGAACATAAGATTCTTAGATGGACCTATTTATTATGATGGACATAGGGAAGGCTATGCTGTTGGCAGATAGTCTGAGGAAGGACGCAGGTACATTATCTGGTGCAGTGGAGCACGGTTTCAGTCAGTGAAGGAATTTATTTATTATGTGTATGGGCACAAGACTGAGGCTGAAGGAAGGGGTATGTGTTTTGAGATCAGAGGGGAACGTATGGGGAAGTGGGTAAGATATTGGAGGGGAGCTGGGGAAGCTGGCAGTAAGTTTGGCTACACATTCCACAAAGAAGGTGTTAAATAGGCTGTTTCTTGATCAGAGCAGTTAGGGTTTGGGCATGGGTTGTCTTTATTGCTGGGGTGAAGGCGGGAGGAGATAGTATTCCAGAATTTTCTAGGGCTGTTAGTATGTTCAGGTTGAAGCTTAGAGTAATATGTTTTGCGGTCTCTGGATATTAGTTTTTTATGGAGTTACGGAGTTGTTTAAATTCTAATAGGGTATTAGGTTGCTTATTTATTTATTGTTTCCACTTTTTGTCTCTTAGGAGCATGATCTGTTTAGTTTCCTTAGATAGCCAGTGAGAAGTTTGGTCCTGAGAGGAGCAAGGTTATTGAGTAGGTACAGAAAAGTTTCATTAAAGTAGTTGATGGCATTGTCAAGGGACAGAGTTCTTAAAGGTGTCCAGTCAGTTAGTTTTAGGCAGTCTGAAAATATTTGTGGGTTGAATTTGGACAGGTTTTGGGTTCAAATGTAGTGATGTTGTTTATGAAGGGGGAGGGGAACTGGTCAGCAAAGGCTGGTAGATGGTCATTGAGGGGGTCAGGAAGGATTCCTGAATTTGAGATTAGATTTGGATAAGACACTAAGATCCAGTTAATGATAAAGCTGGAGGTTCCATCTTTGTTTGGCCTGGTGGGGGAGTTTATTAGCTGGGTGAAGTTAAAGAGGTTGATTGTTTGGGTAGGGGATTGAGAGTTAATGGTGGCCCAGTTAATGTTTACATCGCCTAGGATGAAGGCTTCATTTTTAATGCTAGAGGAGAACCAGGAGAGAATGTCTTCTAGTGTTGAGATGCTATTACCTGGAGGGATGTAGAGAGCAGCTATGCGATATGGACTTGTGTTTGTTCAATTTTAAGAGAGCTATGGTTAATTCAAAGTTGGCAAATTTTGGACTGGGAGCATTGCATGGAGTAACTGAGTAGGTGGAAGAGTAGATTATGGCTACACCACCTCCTTTTTTGTTGGGCCTATCATTATGAATCATATGGTAACCAGGTGGCAAAATTTCATTATCTTTTATGTGTGATTTCAGTCAAGTTTCTGAAATGGGAACTATGTTTGGCTGGTTGTGGGTAAGGCAGGCATGTAGTTTAGGAATTTTATTATGCAGACTTTGAGCATTAATTTTGGTAATACAAATGCTCTTGGGGGTGTGAGGTTATAATGGAGGAGGAGAGGAGATGGATGGGGGGGGTTGGTGGGCCCAGGATTGGTGTGAATGTCGCCAGAAATAGAGAGGGAGATATAAACTAGCATGAGGGCGATAAAGTCTAATGTGGAGGGGAAGTTTGAGAGGAGATAGGTAGAGTATCTGGTGGGG
This sequence comes from Protopterus annectens, assembly GCF_019279795.1. Classification (NCBI taxonomy): domain Eukaryota; kingdom Metazoa; phylum Chordata; order Ceratodontiformes; family Protopteridae; genus Protopterus; species Protopterus annectens. The sequence goes on from NC_056737.1 coordinate 601,826,742, forward strand.
AGTGGAGGGTATGGTATGTTAGAAGAGGGTATGATAGGTAGTACTTTGTGTTTATATAAGAGGGTTATGTTTGATGGATAGAGTTCATGGGTTATAGAGGAGGAGGAGGATGTAGTATGTTGGTAGTTAGATGTACAGTGTAGTGGTAGGGTGTAAGAGGCATAAGGGAGTTATGTAAGGTACGTAAGGGTGCTAAGGAGTGCAATGGGCAGTATTAAGTTAAGGAAATATATGCTAGTGATATACATTGTATTGATGGAGTTAATCACTGTTAGGTTTGTGAGTGTATGTGAGAGGTGGTGTGTAATTGGAAGAAAGATGGAGTGGAAGGAGTTAGTGATAAATAAATGTGGAAGTAGTGGGGGTGTGTGGGAACTGGGGGCAGTGTAGGGGAGTGGACTGAGCCCAAAGGGCAAATGGAGAGGGTAGAATCAATCTATGCTGAACTGCTGCTAAAATAATCAGTGGAGCCCTGTGGGGTAAGTAACCAATAGAATAATTCAAATTTACAGAAGTTATAATTAGAGGGATTTAACATGCAATGCAGTGGCTGAGTGGGAACAGGAGAATAGGTAAGTAAGATATGAGTGAGTCCTACAGTCAAAAGGAACCGGCAAAAAATAGGAGAAATACAAATGTCAAAGAAGCAAGCAGAAATTAGGAGAATTTAGACTAGAGGGATACTCTACTAGATAAACTTTTAACATGGAAGAAGGAGTGTAACAAACAGTATGGGGAGTTGGGACTTAAAATCAGCTTATACGCAGCCTAGTTTAAACACTACTGCAGGAGAAGAGAGAAAAAAAAAAGTAAGAATAACTTGGAAGTCATGGGAGGGGGGAATACAGTGCAGCTGTCAGTACAGATGCAGAGCTAAACCAAAAGGCACTACAAGTACCCGTTTGCTTAACAAAACAGGAGCTAGTGCTACTGAAAGGATTAAAAGACAAAACTCACTGGAGTTTAGTTGAAAATAGCCATTGTAAGCACCTGGAGAGAAGCAGAAAGGCTGTGGAGGTGATCAACTAGTAGTCCAAAGGTTTTCTTAAGTTTATATTTTTGGACTGTCCTCGCTCACAAGCATGGGGAGGGGAACAAACCAGACCCACTATGTAGTCGCCATGTACAGGCACTGAACAGAAGCAGAGAGGATGTGGAGGTGGCCAACAAGTAGTCCAAAAGTTTTCTTAAGTTTATATTTTTGGAGTGTCCGCACTCTCAATCATGGGGAGGGGAAAAAACGGACCCACTTTGTATTCGCAATGTACAGGCACTGGATAGAAGCAAAGAGGCTGTGGAGGTGATGAGCTGGTAGTCCAAAAGTTTTATTAAGTTTATATTTTTGGTGTGTCCATGCTCTCAAAAATGGGGAAGGGAACAAACTGGACCCACTATGTAGTTGAGATGTATAGGCACTGGATAGAAAGAGAGAGGCTGCGGAGGTGATCAATTAGTAGTCCAAAAGTTTTTTTAAGTTTATATTTTTGGAGTGTCTGTGCTCTCAAGCATGGGGAGGGGAACAAACTGGATCCACTATGTAGTCATGATGTAGAGGCACTGGATAGAAGCAGAGAGGCTGTGGAGGTGATCAACTAGTAGTCCAAAAGTTTTCTTAGGTTTACATTTTTGGAGTGTCCACGCTCTCAAGCTTGGGGAAGGGAAAAAAAAGGTCCCATTATGTAATCAGGATGTACAAGCACTGGATAGAAGCACAGAGGCTGTGGAGGTGATCAACTAGTAGTCCAAAAGTTTTCTTGAATTTACATTTTTGGAGTTTCCATGCTCTCAAGCATGGGGAGGGAAACAAACTGGTCCCATAATGAAGTCATGATGTATAGGTACAGGATAGAAGCAGAGAGGCTATTGAGGTGATCATCTAGTAATCCAAAAGTTTTCTTAAGTTTATATTTTTGGAGTGCCCATGCTCTCAAGCACAGGCAAGGGAACAAACTGCACACACTATGTAGTTGCGATGTACAGATACTGGAAAGAAGCAGGGAGGCGCTGGATAGTGCTCAACTAGTAGCCCAAAAGTTTTAAGTTTATATTTTGGACTGTCCACGCTCTCAAGCATGGGGAGAGGAACAAACCGGACCCACTATGCAATTGCGATGTACAAGAGCTGGATAGAAGCAGAGAGGCTGTGGAGGTGATTATCTAGTAGTCCAAAAGTTTTCTTAAGTTTATATTTTTGGAGTGTCCGCACTCTCAAGCATGGGGAGGGGAACAAACCGGATCCACTATGTAGTCGCGAAGTACAGGCAATGGGAGCTCACAATACCAGGGACCACAGCTCCTTAGAGTGGTGGTAACTTGTATTGCACTTGCAGAGAACCCAGTTTGGGTCAAGCTGTGGATTGTTTTGTGAGGTGTTTGTGTGCCTGCATATGCTTGTCAGTGAGAAAAATGGTTCTCCCAAGTATTCTTTTGTCAAGTCTATTATATCATAAAAGGTGGTATTTTGGAGATAAGGTGATAGCAGAGGACAACTGTTTTTTTTAAAAAGGTTGCAGTTAACTACTAAGACTTCAAAGAGAAATGACAGTAAGCCAGTCTTCAAATACAGTTGGTTTGCTTAACAGTTTGCATCTATTTACAGTGGCACGGGTTATTACTTTTCAGTCCAGTAACAAGGATATTGTTTCACTGCAGGGTTTACACAGTAACTGTTATTGGAAATAGTAATAAGCTGCACTGAGATGTCTGTAAATCATTTTAGTACATAACAATAATGGGGACAGGGAATATTACTAGAGACACTCTTTTTTCAGTTTTCCAGGAAAAATACCAGAAAATCACGAATTTAGATTCAGTATTAGAAAAACATACGACTTTCATGGAAATTGCCATTTTAGGTTAGTGTGTTCATTCACATAACTTGCATTATTTCTTAAATGTATTACTTGTAATACTGTCAGTTTGCATTATTAAATGATTTGTACTTAAAATCTATTTTAATTCTGCACATATACAGATGCACTAGAATTATAGATGAATTGTGGTAGTGAAATTCCAAGATGAAATTTACATTTTCATGTAATGATTTTTTTTAAAACTGTAAAATCAGTGCCCTGAAGAATATTCATCACTTTCATCATCTACATAGGGTCAGGTGTCACACCAACATTAGTTGATGTGACCAAATCTACTAGAGCCAATGTTTACACCAGTTAATGAGTAGTCCTGAAGATTAATGACCTTAGACAGATAAGAATTATGGACAAGGAATGGAGAGGTGGTAGAAAGATAGGACAAGAAAAGTAGTTTGGCAGATTTAACAGGCAGTAGGTTGGGACTGATGTGAGTGTCAACTAAGAGAAGTGTGCTGTTAATCTGGGATGAACGGGCTGAGAAGAAATATAAGATAAGACCTGGTCTCAGATATTTCACTCAGGGTTGCGGCATTCAGGACAACTACTGCCCCACCTTTAATATTCTCTTTACTGTGAAGGTTAGTGAGAGATGGGTATGCAGGTAATGTGAATCATTTTTGTAATATCTTGGACACTAGGATCCATATCAGTCTGGTTTCAGTAGTCACCAAAGTAACAACAGTTCACATTGTCAGAGTGGTTAATCTTCTTATGGCTAGGGATCAACATCTGTAGTTCATCTTGGTCCTTCGTGACCTTCCTGCTGTCTGGAATTTTTGTCCATTAGATCATACTGGAGTTCTTGAGAATATGTTGAGAGATATGTTTCAAAGTTATTAGATGGTTGGCTTATGTAGGCACACTCACAGGTGGTTACAGGTGTTACTATATTTCCTGCCTACCATTTGCAATGTAAGTTATTGAGTTCAAATCACCTTTACCTCCCCTTTGACTATCTAAATATTGCTCTTACCTTGCCCTAACCTTGAACTTTATTCCTACAAAATGCTTTTTCAAGTAGGACAATTTGCCAGCACACTAACCTATTGGGAATTACTTTCCATTATACAACGACCCCCCATTAATATTCCAAAACATGCACGCTGATTGGTCAGCATGTATGTTGTAAATCAGACTTATACTAATGGAAAAATGTCCGGTCGCCCAGAATATTTCCATTAGTTTAAGTCTTTTTTTTTACAGCAACAGAGAATGCAAGATCTCAGTTGCTTTTTAGACACTGTCTCGCTATATTAAAGGAGTTTAACATAGCGAGACAGCTTTAAAAAAAGTAACGGAGATCTTCCTTTCTCCGTTGCTTTTTTTAAAGCTGTCCCGCTATGTTAAACTTGGCAGAGAAGGCACCACTGCCATTTTCCCCTTTCAGTACCTGCATGTCTAGACCAGAATTCTATTTTTTAGAGCTGTGACACAGAATCTTTATCCCCTTTTTGAAATACTGTCCCACTCTTAACATTCCCCAGAACCCTTAGCAAAAGCTCCCATTGCTATCAAACACACGTTTTATGTAAAAAAAAAATACAGCAACAATGTTCCTAAACTGCTCTAGTACACTTCTCTTTAAGAGAGCATCCTAGTGACCGCCCACTGCTCTTTTGCATGGTAAACCACTATGACTTACTTCTACCATGCAGGATGTTAGAGGGACTAAGGCCATGTGTGGCGCAGACTGCTGGACAGACCATAGACTCATCCTCTCAAAACTCAACATGCACATTCAGCCTAGGTGGTGTCCACAGGGGAAAAAGACCAATAGGCACCTGAATGTCAGCAAGTTAGAACAGCACTCTGTGCGCCAGAACCTCAGTGAGGACCTCAACAGTAAGCTTGACCAACTCAGCTTTGGCACCAATGGTGTAGAAGAGGACTATGCAGCCTTTAGGGATGTGGTCTACAACACTGCTCCTGCTCACTTGGACTTGAACATACGTAAACACCAGGACTGTTTTGATGACAATGATGAAGACATTCAGAAGCTGCTGGATAATAAGTGTGAAGCCTTCATATCCCTCCAGCAAGACACTACTTCTGTCTCCAAGAAAGCAGCCTACAACTCTATCAAAAGCAAGCTGCAAGCAAAGCTCACAAAGACGCAAGACTCCTGGCTCAGCAGAAAGGCAGATGAGATCCAGAAGTACGCTGAAAGTAACAACTCCAAGCATTTCTATGATGGCTTGAAGACCATATATGGGCCACAATCCTCTGGAACATCACCACTGCTCAGTGCCGATGGGTCCATCCTGCTTACTGACATGAACGCCATCCTGGAAATATGGGCTGAGCACTTTAACAATGTCTTGAACAGGCCTTCCTCTATCAATGCCAAAGCCACCGACCGCATGCCGCAAGTCCAAGAAGAGTAGTTCTTTTTCGTAAAAACAGTTGCCTGCAGTGAGGCAACTGTTTAAATGAGGATGTTAATTAGTCACATGTTTGGTTAGAGCTGAGTTGCATTAAGAAACAATTGAGACTGTTTTAAGCAAATGAACAGCCAAATAATAAAATGAAACATTAAAATGTGCATAGGTTAAATTGACATTGCATTGTTTTGCATGCCGCAAGTCGCCATTAACACCTCCCTGGCCGAGCCTCCAAAGGAATCAGAGGTTAAGGAAGCAAATAAGCTTCTCTCCAATGGTAAAGCACCAGGCTCTGACTCCATTCCAGTAGAAATCTACAAGACAGGGGGACTAGTCTTGTTACAGAAGCTGATCGAGCTCTTCCAGACTGTGGCAACAGGAAGTTAGCCCTCAGGAGCTAAAGGATGCTTCCACCATCCATATCTACAAGGCAAAGGGAAATGGGCAGTCTTGTGACAACCACTCAGGAATCTCTCTCCTGGTTATTGCTGGCAAAATCCTTGCCAGAGTCCTCCTCAACCACCTCACTCAACACATGGAAGATGGACACCTGCCAGAGAGTCGGTGCAGCTTTAGAGAGGACCGAGGGACAGTGGACATGACACTTGCAGCACATAAACTTCAGGAGAAGTGCCAGGAATAAAACAGGAAAGTACAGTTTTGTACCTACCATAAATGTAGATGTTCGAGTGTATATCCTGCTGCAGTCATCACACTTGGGTTATCCTGTCATCAGGCGGTCCCGCAGTTGGCCTGAATTCCAAAGTCTTGGTCCGGCGTTGGTTGCTGTCGCTTCTTCCCTGATGTCAGTGCGCCAGGGGTATATAAGAAGCATCCAACGCCATTTTCTTCAGTTTTTCTTGCCCCAGATGTCAGGTGCCCCCCCCAAAAGATGGTCAGTAGATAGTACCAATAATAAAAGCTTAGCACAAGCAAAACATCCCTCCAGCTATAAGCAAATACACCACAAATGTTGTATCAGATTTTAAGGTATTGAAAGGTTTTAGTTAGGTCAGAGGGGATGGAGGGAGGGTAACCTGGACTGCAGCAGGGTATACACTCGAACATCTACATTTATGGTAGGTACAAAACTGTACTATGTTCATCGTGTTACCCTGCTGCAGTCATCACACTTGGGTAGAATCCCAAAGCTAAGGATGGGAGGTGGAGTCAAACAGGGTTAGAGGAGGCTAGAAGGCCCTGCAAAACTGCAGTGGCGAAGCCAGCTCTAGTCTTAGAGTAAAGTGGTAAGTGATAGTGTTTGGTGAAGGTGTGCACTGAACTCCAAGTTGCAGCTTCCAGAATATCCTTGGTTGGCATCCCCCCTGAGGAAGGATGTAGATGTAGCTGCTGCCCTGGTGGAGTGGGGCCTTATGCTAGCAGGAACTGGTTTTCAATGATGGGTGTAGCAAAAACGTATGCAATGTCCTATCCATTTGGAAATGGTCTGTTTTGAGATAGCCTTTCCTTGTGATGTTGTAGCATAGGATACAAAAAGTTGGTCAGATTTTCTGAAAGCCTTAGTTTTATCCAAGTAGTAACGTAGTTTCCTGTGAATGTCCAAGGAATGCAGGAGTCTTTCTGCTTTGTTCTGTGGATTTGGAAAGAAGGTGGGTAAGTGGATGGTTTGATTTAGAGCCACATTGGATACCACCTTTGGCATAAAGGAGGGGTTAGTTCGCAGAGAAACTCTGTCTTGATGAAAAATGAGGAAAGGCTCTACTGCCATTAGTGCCTGTAGCTCTGAGACTCTTCTGGCTGAAGTAATTGCTAGCAGCAGGGCAGTCTTCCATTATATAAACTTTAAGTCAGCTGAGAAAGCTGGCTCAAAAGGTGGCAGCGTACGTTTTTCCAGAACAAAATTTAGGTCCCAAGTTGGTGTTGGCGCTCTCCTGGGAGGCCTAATGTTTTTTGCCCCTCTGAGATACTGCCTTACAAATGGATGTGAAAATAAGGGAGGATCCGTGTTGTAGTGAGCTGAAATAGCTGAGGCGTGGATTTTAATAGATGAAAAATAAAGTCCTTTGTGTAACATCTCAGTTAAATATTGTAGAATCTGAGGCATGTCCGGCTGAAGGGTATTTTGGCCTTTAGCTTGGTTCCAGGCGCAAAATCTTTTCCATTTGTCTGAGAAGGCTTTCCTGGTGCTGGGCCTCCTGGCCTCCAGAATGACATCCATAACAGCTTGTGAAAGAGGGGCTGGCTGGTTGCTTAGGTGATGTGCCATGCAGCCAAATATAAAGTTTTGAGCTGGCTGTGTAGAATCTGACTGCCTTGCTGTGTGAGTAGATGAGGAATTTGCGGTAAAATCCATGGTGGGCCCTGGGCCATGTTCCTTAGTAGTGGGTACCAGTGCTGGCGTGGCCAGTCCAGGGCAATGAGTATCATTTGAGGCCTCTCTATCCTGACTTTCAGCAGCACTTTTGTGAGAAGGGGCAATGGAGGAAAGGCATATACTGTCAGCATTTTCCAACTGAATGAGAGTGCGTCCACTTTCCAAGCTTGATGGTGGAATGTCCTTGTTCAAAATTTTGAAAGCTGATAGTTTTGGTGGTTGGCAAACAGGTCTATGTCTGGGCGCCCCCATTTTTGAGTTATCATTGCAAATACTTGTGGATCCAGTTTCCACACGTGGGGATCCATGATGTTTCTGCTTAGGTCGTCTGCCAATGTGTTCTTTTTTCCTGGCAGGAATTGAGCTTGTAATTGAACTTGGTAAGCCAGTGCTGTGTTCCACAAGGTCACTGCTTGCTTGCATAGAGGGTAGGAGTGTGTACCCCCTTGTTTGTTTATGTACCACATTACTGTGGTGTTGTCTGTCCTTATTATAAGCTGTCCTGGATGTAAGAGGTCCTTGAAAGCTGTCAGAGCATTCTGTACAGCTAGCATTTCTTTTTGACTGATGTGCAGATTCCTTTGATCTGCAGTCCATAGGCCTTGAACGCACCGTCCTGCCATGTGTGCCCCCCAGGCATAGCCCGATGCATCTGTTGTCATAGTTTGCCTAGCTGGGGGTAAGGTGAAAGGCTGACCCTTGTTGAGGTGACATGCCTGTGACCACCATAAAAATTTCTGTTGGAGGCAGGGAATGAGAGGTATCATTGTTTCCAAGCTGTGGCTGTGTTGAGTCCATACACTTTTCAGGTACCATTGTAATTTCCTCATATGCAGTTTTGCAAATGGTATTAATAGTATGCAAGATGCCATGAAGCCCAAGGCCTGCAGAATTTTTCTTGCAGGGAGTTGGGTCTTTGTCGCCATTATTTTGAAGTATTGAGTTAGTTGTAGTTGTTTGTCTGGCGTCAGATAAGCCATCTGGGCCGTTGTATTCAAGCTGGCACCCAGGAATGTCATATTTTGTGAGAGCACTAGTTTTGATTTCTTTTCATTTACTGTGTACCCTAGGCAACTTAGAAGGTGTTTTACAAAAGTTAGATGTTGTAAGAGAATGTCCTTGCTTTCTGCTTGGATGAGGCAGTCGTCCAGGTATGGGTATATTTGAATTCCTCTTTGTCTGCAGTATGCAATTACTGGTGCCAGGCATTTTGTGAAGACCCTGGGTGCAGTAGATAAGCCAAAGGGCAGTGCAGAGAACTGGTAATGGGTTGAACCTGCAATGAAACAGAGGTATCTTCTGCAATTTTGTCTGATAGGGACATGCAGGTATGCCTCCTTGAGGTCCAGTGTTACTAGCCAAGCTTTCTTGCCCAACATGGGAAGAAGCTGCTGTAGTGTTAGCATCTTGAATTTGGGTACTTGCAAGAAGGTGTTTAGAACTGAAAGGTCCAGAATGGGTCTCCAAGCATTGTCCTTTCTGGGGACTAGAAAGAGCCTTGAGTAAAATCCTTGGCCTTGCTCCTGTGTAGGTTACCAGTTGAATGGCTCTCATGTCCATGAGAGCTGTAATTTGTTTTTGTGCCTCTGCCCATTGATTTTGTGGCAAGTTTGGCATTCCTTTTATCCTTGGCAAGGTGTGGAAATGGAATCCGTATCCTTGTGAGATAATGTCTAGGACCCATTTGTCCTTTGTGACGATGCACCAGTTGTCTATAAAAAATGCTAATTTTCCTCCCAAGGGAGCTGCCAAGAGATTTTTGCTTGGCAGTTTGAGGTTGAAGTCATTGTGTTTGCCTTCTAGTAGTTTGGGATCCGTCTTCTCCTCCCTTCTGTGTTGCAGTGCCCCATTGGCGAGGTTTGTAAGGTATTGTGCTTGTCCTCTGCCCCTTGGGCGTCTGTATTTACCCCTCTGTGGTCTGTCAGAAGCTGGAAAGGACCAATTTTTTTCTGGCCAATTTCTGCTGAAGCATGGGGGTTGCACCTGTAAGAAATCTTTGACCGTCTGCATAGATTTTGCCTTATCCTCCATTTGCTTTAACCCCAAATAAGACATCCTGCTGTAAGGCTGCATCTAGTAACTTTGCTTTAACATGATCAGGCAGAGTTTGTTCCTTTAACCAAGCATGCCTACGTATAACAGACCCAGTAACAGCTGCTCTACAGGAAGCTTCCAAAGAATCAAATCCATATTGTAAAGTATGTTTGCCCACCTGTTCAGCTGCATGCAACAGATCCTGCATTTCTTTGAATTCAGACTGTTGAGGGTGCGTGCTCATCTTTTGTTTTATTTGAGACATTAGGAATTGCTGGTATTTCAGCATGTGAAATTGACAATTTAGTGCTCTCATAGCTACAGTAGCTGAGGTGTAAACCTTCTTCCCCCACCTGTCTAGTGCTCTGGAGTCCCTTTCAGAGGGTACAGGATTTTTAGCCATAGAAGCCTTAACCCCTTTTGGGACCCTGGGAGATCGTCTCTGGGTCAGCAACATGGCTTTTGTAAAGGAATTTGTGTGAGTCTGGCACTCTATAATATCTATCTGGTTTGGCTGGAGCAGGAGGCAGAGAATCTGGATTTAGACTAGATTCTAAGTAAACATCATCCACAATGTCTAAAACTGGAGGGATAGCAAGTGGTCTGTGCTGGGGGAGTAAAAGAAACTCTCTGAGCCTTTTCTCTGAGTCGGAGTAGTCCTGACTTTCCCAGTGGAAATGTTCCGTCATGGTATTTAAGGTTTCCCCAAAGGAAAAGTCCACAGGTGGAGAAGCTGAGGGAATGGAATCTTGAGCATCAGAATCTTCATAAGGAGAAAAGGAGTAATCCTGTTCCTCAGAGGAGCCTGAGGAAACAGACACTTGATCAGAGGAGGCATAATCCTCCTCTTGTCTAGGCCTTTTGTCTGGGGGGGGGGGGCGGTTGGGAACCCCGGATTAAAGAAATCAAATCTTCAGCCATTTTAAGCATCTGTTTCTTAGGCATGGGGCCTTGAACTGGAGACTGATGTGCAGTCTTTTTTGGTTTTAGAGGAGTCTTAAGCTTAGCATAAGATTTAATGGTGAGAGTAGTCGGTCTGAAGACACCTTCTGTAACCGAAGATGTTTCTGCAGCACAGGCTTCTCCATCTGCAATGTTGTCGGTAGGGCCTAAAGGAAATGGCTGCGTCGGCCTAGAACTCTCTGCTTGAGAATCCAAAGCGGTCTGGGGTTCCAATTCTGCAGTCGTCAGGGGCTGCGTAGGCGCCTCGCTGAAAACCGGAGAACCGGCGACCAGCCCAGCTGAGGCCTCGAAGTTTGGCTTGGATCTAGGCTGCCTGTCTTTGTCTGCGTTTTTTATGCACGACGGTAGTCGGTTGCTCCGACGGCATAGTGTAATTAAATTTCCTACTGAAGTAGTGTTGTGCGAAATCAAAGCGTCGCTTTATCGTTCGCTAATTGAACCTAGCACAAAACCGACAGCCTGTGACGTCGTGGTCTGGGCCTAGGCAAGGTATACAATAAGAATGAAAGTCCTTATGAGGTATTTGCTTCCCACAAGAAATGCAATTGTTAACTTTTTCTGACATCGGACTAAGGCAAGAAAAGGTTCCCCAATGGGGTACTTAGCTTTGAAGACTTTGGACTGAAATTCGATTCGAAAATCTCAGGTGTCGGCCGACCGGCACTTGCGAACTGCTTCTGCTTCGGGCATTGCGCGGCAAGAAAGACTGAAGGAAAGGCGTCGGATGCCTCATATACCCCTGGCGCACTGACGTCAGGGAAGAAGCGACAGTAACCGACGCCGGACCAAGACTTTGGAATTCAGGCCGGCTGTGGGACCGCCTAATGTCAGGATAACCCAAGTGTGATGACTGCAGCAGGGTAACACGATGAACATCCTTTAAACAACGTTTGTGGACCTGACCAAAACCTTTGACACCATCAGTCATGATGGGCTATGGCGGATCATGGAGAAGTTTGGCTGCACAGGCAAATTCATCAGTATGGTGCGCCAGTTCCACGACAGCATGCTTGCTCGGGTACTGGATGATGGAGACTCCTCTGATGCCTTCCCAGTTACCAACGGAGTCAAGCAAGGCTGTGTACTGGCACCCATGCTGTTCAGCATGATGTTCTCGGCCATACTGTCAGATGGCTTCTGCGATAACAAAGGAACCAGCATCAAGATCAGATACAGGACTGATGGGAGGCTCTTCAACCTGCAGAGGCTGCAGGCCAAGACCAAGGTTGAAGAGGATTTTGTATGCGATAACCTGTTCGCAGATGACTGCGCACTCAACGCTGTCACAGAGGCCCAGATGCAGCAGAGTATGAACTGCTTTTCCACTGCCTGCAGAAACTTTGGCCTCACAATTAATAGTAAGAAGACTGAGGATGTACATCGGCCTGCATTGCAGAAGATATATGTGGAACCAACTATCACCGCTGAAGGTGAGATCCTGAAGGCTGGTGACAAGTTTGCACAGCTCGGCAGCACACTCTCCAGATTTGGTGAGGTAGACACATGCATCGTCAAGGCAAGCTCCACATATGGATGGCTGTGGGAGTCAGCGTGGGAGAGGAGAGGCATCAAACTGTCCATATAGCTGAAGGTGTACAAGAAAGTCATACTGCCCACACTACTGTATGCCTATGAGACATGGTCTGTGTAAGAGTGTCATACAAAAAGCTGAATCACTTCCATATGAACTGCTTAAGAAGGCTGCAGAAAATTACCTGGCAGGACAAAGTTCCAGACACAGCTGTCCTCTCTCAAGCTGGACTGCCAACTATCGACACCCTGCTGAGGAGAGCCCAAGTCAGGTGGGCAGGCCACCTTGTACGTATGCCAGACACATGCTTCCCCAAGAGACTGTTCTATGGTGAACTCATGGGAGGCAAAAGCACACAAGGTGGGCAGAAAAAACACTCCAAGGACAAGTCTCTCTGAAAAGCTTTGGCACTGACCCGGACTCCTGAGAAACCCTAGAGCAAGATCGCCCCACGTGGTGTAGCTGCATCGGCAAAGGAGCTACCTCCTATGAGCAGAGCAGGACTACAGAGGCACAGAGGAAGCGTGAGCTGCGTAAATTCACAGCCAACTCTTTGTCAACCAAATCATCAGACCACTCATGCCCGATGTGCAGCAGAGATAAATCAGCCACAGCAGGACACACTGTGCTTGGTCAACCTCCTTGACGTGATGTCCTTGGTCATCGTCGACAAAGACGGACGAACAACGACAACAACCTCTATCACTTTCAGAACAACCTCTTTTTGTCTTTAGCTAAAATTCTAACCAGTACTTTGCATCTAAATTGATCAAGAAGACCGGCCTACATTTGCCTGGGGGCCTATCTTTCCTGTCCATCTTTCGGCAACATTACTACACTGGCTTTAGGAAAGGAGTTGTCAACCATGCCACCCTCCTAACTTTTGTACAGACTTCTAATAGATATCTCCCAGTCTGTTTTTCTTCCAGTTTTATACAAGTCTACTGGTAGCCTATACTTCCTTGTTGCCTTCCTTAATTTCATGCCTGGATAGTCAGGGCCATCTCCTTTAGATCCCTACATCCAAATGTACTCTCTCTGACAGCTACCACCCCACTAAATTCTCCTCCCATTATTAAAATGACCCTCTCTCTCTGCTAAGACTGGTAAACCCCAAAGAATGAGCCATAACACTAAATAAGGTCTGTTTATCAAAAATATTTTCCTGCAGTATTTTGCACCTGGTTAATTCATTCCTCCTTCCTCTTCTACTTAAATCTTTATGGTAACACTTTCTCTGGTCCTTTCACTTTGAACCACAAGAAGTCCTGTAAGCCTCACTTTCCTCTTTCCACTACCACAGATTCCTCTTCAGTTACCTGGGATTTTAACAGTTACTGTCTCTTCTATTTTCTATTCACTGTGGGTTCTGGGATGGACCCTTTTCTGTACACCTAACATCTCTGCCTTAAGGCCTTTACCTCTACCAACTAAATATGTTCACCAGAATCTCTCCTTTAACATTATATTCCTAGTCACAGCATCTTGACAGCATATCCCCATTTTCTCACTTGCCACTGATTCTTTATGGAATTTGATTCAGCATTTCATCAACAATGGCACCTAGATCTTGACACATGACCTCCCTCTTTGAAATCCAATCCCTATACCACCAGAAACTTCCTCCTTAGATTCTCACAAAGGACCATTGCACTGTATTTGATAAGTATCTTTCTCCCATCTAAAAACTTTCTATTTCTCCTAGCACCCTGCCTCTCCCTAAAAACTTGACCATTCTATAACCCATTCTATCTTTGTCATGAGCAAAATAAAATTAATTCACGTCTATATGCTATCTTCTCCATGTCTCTAACCAACTCCTACTTAATGATATTATTAGAAGGTCACGGTTAAAATATCACTCTTAAGATGATGAAATACACAGAAATAACCATAGGAAATACAAGGCAACTTGGCCATGTGGATCTTTATGCCTTGCAAGAACCCACCCTTACAGCTTGTCTCACTTTTTCAAGGAGCGATATGCCAGTCATGCCAGGGGTGAATTTTCAAACATCTGTCCAACTGTCTAAATCCTTTTTAAAGGAAGATAGTGTGCCACTGCTTGCTCTAGAATGGAAGTTTGTTCTAGACAAGGGGCTGTCATTGCAAGACAAATCTCTCTCCTCCAAGATATATTTGCAGAAGAAGGTTCAGATCTTTAGTCCTTGTGCTCATCAGACTGTTTGATTTGTGGAGATATAAGAGGGCTTGGACTGCCAGATCCCCAATGGCCTGAAAAGCAAGATGCAGATTGCCCATAAGTAGTCTAATAGAACACTAATACAGGGATAAAGCCTACAGCCTCTCATGGTAGCTGTGATATTTTTTGCTAAGAACCTCTAGGGTCTCTCCAACTGCTTAATGTGTCTAAAAAGATACATCCCAAAAGGGCATTGTATTCTATGAAGGGTCTGGGTAGTGCAGAATCTACAGGGGTAAGGTCATCTTTGCATCTAAGGTATATACTCTTTGTGATCATCTGTGCTAGACAGAAGAATTCTCTAACCATTGTTTCAACATGATTATGAAAGAAAAGGGATTGATCTACCCATGTTCCAAGGTTTCTTACACCATCTTAATTTTGGAGTGCTCTGTTGTCTATACTAGCTTCTGTATGTAAGATGATGATTTGAAAATGACACTCAGTTTACAATCATTCATTAACTTGGTTAATCAGAGATCCATCTTTCTGATTTGGAGATCAAAGAAGTATATGATGAACAGTAGAAATCCTATTACAGACTTCTGAGAGACTCTAATGGATTCCTTCATTCTTTCTGAGGATTCACATGGCAGTCTCACAGTGTGGGTTCTCTTTCTCAGCCGATTTGATATCCATTTAACTACATAGGGATCTGTTTACAGCACATTTAGCTTTTTAATTATGTTAGCATGTAGTACGGTATCAAATGCTTTGGCAAGGTCAAGATATGTGGTATGGACACATCCTGACTGCTGTCCACACTTCGTATTTATTATTCCAAAGAAGTTTACCAGATTCATTAGGCAAGACCTGTCCTTAAAGCCAAACTACTAGGGCCAAGTTTTATAAGATTTCTAATATCTTATCAGGTCAATTATGACACATTTCATTGCCTTGAAGATGAGGCCCATCAAGCTTCTAGAATCCATGGTGGAGCCGCCCTTGAGAAGTGGCATAACAACTGCTGTGCACCTTACCTTGATGAAAAAGCCAGTGGTTAAGTTTAAGTTGAATAGCTTTAGGAGATGATCTACTGTTCAGCAAGCAGCCAGATATGTTTGTTATCAAGTCCTATCGAGGATTATTTTTTTGTTTCGGAAAACACCTCTATTAAGTGTTCTTTTATGAAGACAGGGGGGTTTGACTTTCACTGGAATATTTGAGTTTTATATAGTTATCTCTGGAATGAAATTTTCACTGAATTATGAATATCTGTTGAATAAGAATAGTTGGTACCATTGTGAATAAGTTTGCAGCAATGTTGAGTGTTATTTCTTAATTTCCTGACATAAGTAAAATTTTGTAATTATCCTTAACTTCCAATGCTAGTCTAAGTTTATATGATGCCTTTGTTTTCCTGATAGTATTTTTTAGTATTTTTGATATTTTTTAATGTTGACCTTGATTTGTCGGTCTTTAGTTTTGCTGTACAGTCTAATAAGCATCTTTCTTTTCTTGTACTGTTTGTTTTTACATGTAGACTATCAAGCTGGTTTGATCTTGAACTTCACATTTTGTTTGGTTTTGGTAGGAGTTGTCAGGTTAATACATTTATCTATGCGAGTGTAAAATTTATTTGTATAAATATCAGCCTTTGGAGTACATATTTTTACTTGAATTTTGAGACTTCATCATAGAATTGCAGGAAATTAGTTCATTAGAATGTCAATGAAGTCACTGAATACTGCAATACTTACATCACGTGGCTTGGGGAATTTGAAGGAGAAGGTTACCAATTTGTGGTCAAACTTAAACTGGGGAAGGACATACCAGTGGAACAGTGCATATAGATATTACGTTTGTAAGAAACAGGTCAATAATATTTTGTCTGCTAGTATGTTCTTTTACTATTTGGTCCAGGGAGTTCTTTATGAAATCAAGGAATTTTGGGGCATAACCTATGAGGTACTGTGGTGGTGGTGCTGTGGTAGCGTTGTTGCCTCACAGTTAGACGTTGCCCATTCGATTCTCAGTTAGAGATTCTTCTGTGTGGCGACATGCGTGAATGGGCATTCCTTCGTTGAAGGTTGTGCATTAGGCCCGGCACGTCAAAATCTACTACCAATCATTAGTGGACCGGAGTTCCGCTGTGGCGATCTCTAACCGGGAAAAGCCGAAAGAAAGAAACAAACAAACCTATATATGTGTGTAGATATCCCAGTTTATTGACGGGTAGTTAAATTCTCCCATGATGATTACATTCTTGTGTATTTGAAGTTCATTCTGTATATTTAGGAATTGAACATCGTTTTCAGGGGCACTGAAGGGATCCTGTAATGTGATTTGATTTGTATCTCAATAAGTGTGGTTTATAGGTGTCTATGAATCTGCCTCATGGTAATTTGCTGTTTAACAAAATATGGATACTCCACCTCAGTTCCCATTGGGTCTAACGTAGTGGTAGATGTAAAACCCTAGTACAGAGGGAGTGCTTTCTGCAATTTTAAACCAAGTTTCTGTAATGATACTCACACAAATGTGCTCCAACTGCAGGAAAACCTCAAAGTCAGGCAATGTATTTTCAGATATCTAGTATTGGACAGCACTACCTTAATATTGTTTGGTTCTTTGTTTTCTTGGGGGCGGCAAGGTCTTTAGTCAGTATGCAAAAGCCTTGGAATAAGAGGTGCAAATGTCTTTGGCGGATCAAGTAGGACTGTACAGCAACTCAACCTAACCTGACACTACTGAACCCCCTCTCGAATTGCACCATTTATTCAACCAATTGCTGAAATCTATCATCTCTTCCTCTTTTCTTCGTACTTCAGCATCATTCTTGGTGGAAAAAATAAAACAATGAAAATGCAGAAAAATAACCAAACCCTTTAAAAACTAATTTAAATAGCTACACATAGCCAAGAAAAACAGTGAAAACAGTAAAATGCTTTCATTTAATAGCTGTAACGTTAAACTCAGAAAAAAAATACAATAAAAAAATCTGAAAAAAATGTACCAGGAACCACTCAAAACTGATTTAAATAATTAGATAACTTTAAATGCGGTAGAATAAATGTGCTTTCCAGTTTCCTAGATACAAAATGGAGTCAATCTGCCTCTTGTTTATTTTTAGGTTGTATACAGGAGCTTCCAAGACACTTGAGATAAAACAACAATGGCTGACTGTTGGTGTAATAAAAATTATTAAGGAAAATGAAAACTGCAAACAGAAAAAGCTGTAATGAATATTGTATCTTTCTAGAAATGCAGTAATTACTCCCACTATCACCAGATTTAATCTCCACAAGCTTTAGACGACTCCCACAACTGGCCAAAAATGGCTAAGTTTGAAAAGTGATTAAAGGTACAGCAAATAAATGCAGCCATACTGATTAATCCTCTTAATAGCACAGAAACCACTTGAAGGCAGAATAAAAAGAAAAAAAAAATAATTAATAGCTGTAGATTCAAATTCAGAAAACCAAAAAAAAAAACATTGAGATGCAGAAAAATGGCATAACTTACCCAGAAAACGGATTTAAATAGCTAGACACCACACAAAACCCACTTGAAAGTAGTGCAGCCAGTGAAATAGCTTCAACAAATAGCTGCAACTGCACATTCAAGAAATAGCTCCTCAATTAATAACTGTAATAAATAGCTAGGCAGCTTGCCTAGACATAGTAAACCCTTGTTAAGTTTAATTGTGGTTGCTGTCAAAAAAAGCAATTACTAAAAACTGGAAATCAAAGTCTAATAAAACAACTGTATCTGAAGTAGTACAATAGAAGACATATGAAAACAGACTAAAGGTGATGACCATGCATATCCTTAAGGAAAAGAAAATGAAAAGCATGATTTAAACTTTTAAAACTTCAATGGGACCAAATAAAACTGACAAAGGTACATTTAGAAAAAAGAAATACTTCAGAAAAAGAGGGAACAAAGTGAAGACATAAAGTGGATTGATTAATTGCAATCTGAGAAAGTATGTATTTTTTCAAACTTCAGCTCTCCTAAAAAGTATGTGGGACTGAAAATGTGGATGAATCACAAGTGACAAACAGTTATTAATAGGGAGCCATGAAATTGGCTATGTTGTAACTAAAATCAGAGTTTGAAATGGACAAAATAGGTAACATACGCTGTCCTCTGTTAGTATCTTCATTTCTATGTACCTACAGACTTAACAATCAGCCATGAATTAAGAGCATTTTCTTAATAAACAACCAACAAGTTCATACTTTTTATATTCTTATCAGAAAACGTAAATGACTTTTAGTTATATGTTTTATGTAGCAAACAAAAAAAATTACCAATCATCATCAACTAGGAATCTGAGTGCATCAGCTTGTGCAAGTTCTGGTTTGGAAAATGGATGCAAATCAGCTGGGTCAATGATCTCAGGACTATGTGCAACCATTGATGTACGATCTTTACGCCATGCTTTAGACCCTGGGGAGAGTTCACCTACATGTGAGAAGAGATTCACATTACTGATAACAGCATTATTAAAAAGCAGACACAACAATTTTTTTAACCAAGTCTTCAATATTAATTCCATATTACCAATGACATATTTTATTTTATTTTTTGTAAAACTGCAAATGAGCTTGATAACATATCACCTGAATACTAATTCATCTGTTCTTCTAGGAAATACTCCCTTCTAGGTATTAAAAAGGTTCCAGACTTGGATTCAAGACACTCCTTAGTGGAATGTTAGTTTGCTATGCACACTTGTTAGGCATTCTAAGGTCATCAGTTACAATAATCAAATGAATGCAATTTCAACTCTGCATGTTATGGTTGGGATATGCCAAACATATCTAACGTATTCAATCCACAAACTATAACATCAAAATGTATTCTATGGAGTATGACAAACTTAAGTGAATTAGACAAAAAGCATAAACTCCTCAAAACAAACAGTATATGAGGTAGGAGTACAGTATTTAGACATTTTATACGAGCATTTACAGGGATGGAACACATATTAGCCAGCACATGGCTGTCAGTTAAATGGCATATGCAGACTTTTGGAACTGCAGCAGTTTAGCAAAGAAAATGTAGGGATAATTCAGGAGCACTGAGCTAGTATCAAAATCACAGGGGCAGAAAGTTGGGACTAATGCCATCTCAGTTCGGAAAATGTTAAAGGGTGTAACTAGAGAGCAGTCTACTGGAGTAAAAAGGTTGATATGCAGCTAAATGTAAATGGGACATGTGACTATCAAATCAAAGCCAATGATGTAAAATATTTTTTTATGGACAACACAATAAATAGTATTCTTGCAAACATTTAGAACAGTAAGTTCCAACAAAACCCGGCCATGGGGCGCATGCGCCCTAAGAAAATTAAAGTGTTACTTTTTTCTTTTTTAAATGCTTGACCTTTTTTCTGGGTGGCGACAAGCCAAAGCACCTTCGATAGATGTATTTAAGGAAGCGCTGACTTAGCTTGCGTAGCTGTTGTAGCATGCGCGAAAAACACCTTCCGTTCGTTTTTTGCAGGTAGATGTATTTATGGGCAAAGAAGAGCTGAAGGAAGACGAGACCATAAGAAAAGCTGAGAGAGTGAGAGAGAGAGAGAGGATTTGTCATTTACACAGACACCAGGTAAGCTAAGTATGTTGTAGCAATCTTTACTGTAGTCATTAAAATCCTTGCACACCGAGCACTGCAGAATGGTAGGAAGAAAAGGTTGGTATATGACAGTTCAGGAACATTTGTTTGCCACTCGCTATGTTTTTTACCTTAGGCATGAAACTTGGATTTTGTTTATATGCTTATTTCTTAGTGATGTTGCAGATCACATAGCTTGTGAAGTACACCACTCATGGAAGATGTAACTAGTATTTCTATAAAAGCTTTTCTGTGATGGGGTTGTCTGTAAATGAGGTTTGTGTTTTGAGGACCAGTGTCTGAAATTATAGACGTGAGTGTTGCGTTGTTTGTTTCTGACGAGATGCATATGTAGCCTGATGTTTGGCTCCTTCTGTGTGTTGTATTCGAGATCCTGAAAATATTTGGCAGCATTGATGTTCCTGGACCTTCCACGAAAAGGGCGTGCTTGTACCTTCTGGGTCAGTGTTTAAGAGTGAATAGATGAGGTATGACTGTCGATCTTATTGACACATCGCAGATTTCACACTGTTTGTTGCTATTCCCTTGTATGTCAGGATCATTCAACATGCAAACACGGTGCCAGATCTTTTGTTTTGTTCCATGTGTAGTTTAATTTGCCGTGAATGTGTTGCACAGCATATGACTGGATTCTCTCTAATCTCAGTAGTTAATGCCTTTTGTAAGTCAGTCTCTACTTATTGAGAGGGCGTGATAGACAAACCTACTGTTTGGTTCCTGCTAAATTCCTTGAACAGGAAAGCAAGGTTTGACATGATGCATTGTTTGGTGAGATAGAGTCATAGACTAAAAATGTTTGTTTTTGAATAACTGAAAGAATTGTAATGCTTAAAATTGTAGAATAAAAATATTTGTAGATCCTTTAAGATTGTTAAATGATTTTTGGAATTTCCAGAAGAAGAAGACAGCAGAAAAATGTTTGATGTGGGCATCTGTTACATTAAAAGTGTGGATATTAATATAAATATTAGATTTTTTTTTTGGGGGGGGGTTCTGGAGGTATGGACAGTGATCTGTGTGAAGTAGGGGCAGTCCTTTGGGTGTGGTTAATAACAAAGTATTAAAAGACTTGGAGAGTTGTGAGGAAGAACAGTATGATGTGTGTTTTAGGGACGGTACGGTACAATTTATTAAAAGAGATAAGAATTACAGTAAAAGAGTTAAAGCAGGAAGCGTTAACCCAAATTTGAAGTTTCAGTGACATGGATTTGGTGCCCTGACTAATACAGTTGTGGCTTGAGTACAGTTAATAGCCTAAACACCAGGATAACTAGAAATAATCACTGGTCTTCTTTCTAACCTTGGATAGGAGGGTGAGTGAGTACTAATACTGTTTATTCATTCATGGTGGATGCTGGGTGGCCATTGTCAGCAGGCTGTAAACTAGCTGCACCTCTGTCATGTCACATGTCCTTCCAACATGCAGTACTATATGCTAGTGACTCAGTACATTAAACATCTGAGTTTTAAGTATTTTTAGTACTTGTTTAAGTGTAAAGTACTACAATAAATTACAACTACTTTTACTTTGTTGACTGGAATATTTTTGGATTTTAGTTGAACTGCCATCAGGTGCTCACACTTGATTCTTATGATTGTTTTGCTACTTATTACTATTTCTTGTGTGGGACCCGTGCTCCGTTTGCTGTTGCTCATTTTGCATTTGAGGTTTATATTAGCTGCTTTGGTTGGCTGCTATATATATATATATATATATATATATATATATTCATATATACATATATATACCCCCGTAGTGGGTGTCGGTAGCATTGTCACCTCACAGCAAGCGTTTGTGCGTTCGATTCTCAGCTCTTCTGTGTGGAGGCATGCGTGAATGGGTGTGCCTTACTAGTCCTAAAACCTTAATGATGTCTCCAGCTGTTTCCCCAGGATCATCCTATTAAAGACCTTTTTTTTTTTTTTTTTTTGCTCTTCAGTTAATGTGAGACTTTTTTTTTTTTGGTCCTCACTTGCCTTTTGCCCCCAGACCATTTCTGTTGACTCAATGCGGCCCTTGCAACTGAAAAGGTTGGACACCCCTGATTTAGAATATCCAAATGATCAAGATTAAGAAAGATACAGCTAACATTCTTCCAGCTGACAAAAAAAAAATATCAACAACAACAATAAAATATACTCACAGCTAAGTGGATCATGTAACATTTGGGTAGGCCATGTACTATCTGGCTTCTTATAATACAAAAATAAGAGATGAACAAAATTAGGTAAACTGCCACCTCTTAAAGTTTACTTTTCAGACTGTGTAATGCTATATTGAAAGGAGACTGCAAATTAATTTATAACCTAACATACTAACTCTGTGAGCTGTCAGTCTATTAAAGAGATACACCATAGAGTACACAATTCTGCTAATAAAAAACTACATAAATACAGTAATATATAACACACATACATCTACAAACATATTTATGCATGTATATATTTGTGTGTGTGCATACACATGCGCACGTGTGTGTGTGTGTGTGTCATCGTTATCATCATCAGCTCCCTTTTTCCCATTTTTTTCTACATGGGGTCAGGGTATCATGTTAACGATCATCAACTCTCTTGATTCAGTGCCACACTCCTGGCTTCTTCAAAATTCATGACAGGAAGTCGCAGATCTTCTTTCACACAGTCCATCCACCACTTTGCTGGATGTCCTCACTTTCTCTTACCTTCTTCCTGTCTGTCCCAAATTTTCTCACCAGATTGTCTTTTGCTTTTCTACACATGTGGCCAAACCACCGTAGTCTGTTCTCTTTGATCTTTTCTGCAACTGGAGCTACATTAGCTTCTGCTCTTATGTCCTCAATTCTTAATTTGTCCCACGGTGTGCATCCTACCACCTTTCTCAGGCACTTCATTTCCATCACCTCTAGTTTCTTCAACTGTTCTGCCTTTATTGTATATGTTTCTGTACCATACAGTAGTACTGGTTGCACCACTGTCTAGTACACTTTACTTTTCAGCTTCTTTGGCATTCTTCTGTCATAGACTACACCTGATACTCTATGCCAGTTGGCCTCAGCCTCTCTGATTCTAACTTTGAATTCTTCATTCAAACTACCCGTCTCCTCAACCACCCCTCCCAGATACTTGAAGTTGTCTACCTATTCCACTATCTTCCCTTCTATCTCTATTCTCAGCTTCTTCTGACTTCCCCAGTTTGCTGCCATTACCACCGTCTTACCTGTGCTTAGTTTTAACCCATGTGCCTTCAGATTTGCATTCCATTCTCATATCCTTTGAAGTTGTAGCTCAGAGTCTGCCTGTACTCCCACATCATCTGCATACACCAGCTTTGTTGATCTGTCCCCTCCAACCTGTTTGCTAATGCAGTCCATCACCAGTATGAACAGCAGTGGGCTCAGAGCTGAACCCTGGTGTACACCCACTCCCACTGGGAAACCCTCTGTGAGGTCTAACACTGTTCGTACTTAAGTCACTGGATCCTTGTACACAGCCTGCACTAATTCTACCATTGCTTCTGGGACTTCAAACCACCGCAGTACTGCCCAGATCAGCTTTCTTGGATTTTGTCATATGCTTTCTCCAAGTCTAGGAATGCCCAGCTGGACTCTCTCCTCATCTCTAGCTTCTTCTCAAGTATCTGTCTCAATGCAAACATCGTGTCAATTGTGCTGCATCCTGATCTGAATCTGAACTGCTCATCTCCCATCTTACATTCTACTACTCTGCATATCTGTTTATCAATCACCCTCTCCAGAACTTTCATGGAATGTGGTAGGCGTTTGATGCCTCTGTACTGCCCACAGTTGTGGATGTCCACTTTGTTCTTGTGCACTGGCACGAGTATGCTTATTATCCAGTCATCTGGGATACATTTTTCTCTCCACACTGCTGTTAGTACCCTCATGAGCCATTTCTCCCCTATCTCACTCAGCATCTTTATCATATCTGCTGTGACCTCAGTTAAATCTGCTGCTTTCCCTGACTTCATCTTCCTTAGTGCTGTTCTTACTTCTTCTCTCATCATAGACTGTTTCTGGGGAAGTACAGCTTCTGTGGGGTTTTCCTCATTCAGAAGCTGCTGGAAATACTCCTTCTGTCTGCCTCTGATGTCCTGTGGACTTGTGAGCAGGTTGTTGCTGGCATCCCTTATGAAGTGTGTCCAACTATCTTCTTTATCATTCTGTCTTTGCCTTGCAACCTGAAATAGTTTCTTTGTGCCCCTTACTGAGTTACATTCCAGGAGTTGATAGAGTGCCTCCAATCCCCTATTCTTTGCTATTGCAACTTAGGCAACCAGTAGTCCTTCCTAACCTGGTCAGTCTTTTCTATCTCCCACTTCTTCCTGCACAGGTGGCTTAATGGTTAAGGTCTTCGCCTCCCATGCATAAGGTACACAGTTCGATCCTGACTTCTGACCAGTGCCTGCTTGGAGTTTGCATTTTCTCCCTGTGGCTCCATGGGGTTTCTCCCATGTCCAAAAAACATACTGAGTGTTTCCATCTCAAACTCACCAATGAATGGAACTATGGATAGCAGTACTGACTCTACATGGTTCCCTATAGGGGAAGAGTTGTACCGACTAACCGCTTTGGGCATCTACACTGGTGCACAGTATCCTCAGGATAGGAGAACTTGGATCACAGACTGCGCACTGTGGCAGGGTTAGCCACTCAATGGTGTAAAATATGGTTCTAGGTGATTTGGTATGAGTGTGTGTGTGTGTGTGTGTGTGTGTGTGTGTGTGTGTGTGTGTGTATATTCATTTCAGAATGTTGAAAGCCCAAAACCTTGAATTTCGAAACACTGAGACCAAAATCTTGAAAATTCAATACATTAAACATTGAATCCCATAACACTGAAAAAAACACAGGGCACCAACACTTACTATATTCCAGCACAACTACATACAGAAACAAAGCCTACCTGCACCCCCCACACTCCCTGCTACTTAAATATATCAACTTCGAGATCGCACTCCACAGAACAAAATGGCAAACACACCGTTACATGCTTCATGACTATCTGTTGCAACCGTAGTCATGTTCCCTTATTAACTTGCTATACAACATAACTCAACTTAGTGTAGTGTAGTGCGACCTTGGAGTTGATATATTTAAGTAGTAGGGGATGGGGGGGCTTGCCCCACATATGGGGGGTGTAGGGGGGCTAGCCCCCCGCTTATATTTGGAGAAGTGTAATATGTTTCTGTATGTAGTTGTAATGGAATACAGTGTTTTTGTCCTGTGTTTTTTTTTTCAATGTTATGTGATTCAATGTTTTGAGTTTTCAATGTTTTGAGTTTACGAGATTTTTGTCTCAATCTTTTGAAATTCAAGTTTTTGGGCTTTCGACATTCTGAAGTGAATATATACATATATATATTTATTTATATATATATAAATATATACATATATATATATATATTTATTTATATATATATATATATATATATATATATATATATATATACACACACACACACACATATAGATAGATATATAACTACACACACACACAGATATACACAAAATAGAACATTCCTGAAAAGTAGATATTAGTACAATACACTGACATGTATATCAAATACTGATATGGTTTTAATTCATTTTTATGAAGAGAGCATCCTGATATTTCAACATAAAAATATACCTTCACACCAAATTGTGTAGTAATGTTTATGAAAACACATTAATATTAGTAGCATTTATTATTCTTACATCTCCATCATCAAGAAAAGTTATTCTGTCTGTCTGGCTTTTTCAAGGGTACTTCAAATTCTGAAAACTGGTGATAGGAATACATATGTCAGTAGAAGGTTGAAATAGACCTGGTTCTTTTATCCCCAAAGACACAAATAACAGGCCTGAAATACCCTTATCTCAAAATCTCTCCTTCCCGCATATCCGAGGAGTGCCTCCTTTGATACCTCAGACTTGACTGCAGTATCTTGATCAAATCCTCTTTGCCCCAATAATCACTTTAAGACATATTATTTATCTTAAATATATATCTGCTGTTTTATTGCAATTGTCTAACATCTGTCATTTTCACAAAATAAGATTTGAGTTGCCCATGTTTTCATAACACAGTTGCTTAAGGATGTTATTCCTGACAGCTGTGGTGAATATTCACTTTATCTCTTCCCTTCAAATAAGAAAGAGTCTTGGCTTGTCTGCCATAAAATGTTTTTGCACTGATCAGCTCTACTTTAGTCATCACTTATGCATGATGTTTATCTTCAGAACTCACCATAGATTCATAGGTTATTACTTTGTTAACAACGCTAAAGAGCATTTTTATCCCTAGGCATGCTTCCCAACTGTATTCGACGGATTATGATACCACTCATTCTATAGAGGATATAACCTGGATAGGAGTGGTTGAGCATTTACAAGCTTCCTCTTTCTAATAGGGACAGAGGAATAACAGTTGTAATCCTCTATTTGCTTGACACAGGTTATGACTGAATAGTGCTTCTACTGGACCCAAAAGGCCATGTTTCATGGTATTAAGGAAGCACCCTTGTATGTCATCAAGTCTTAGTGATGTATTTTTGGCTTTGGGGAATGCATATTCACTCAGTATAGGTGATTTCATTTACAATTAGTTACGTGCATTGTTGTGTATTGAATTTGAGGTTTTGGACATAGCTGAAGAATGCCTTGTGGTCGTCCTTAGCCTTAGAGGCTACTTTTATTTCAAAATTGGCTATGGTAGACTTAACTGGTCCCCTAACTATTTTGTTTAGTTTGACGAGGAAGTTCTTACTTTGCTGGGCTTAGCAATTTCTATTTTTGACCATGCTTTTCTTCCTTTTGTCATACAAACCATGGAATTCCATCAGAGTGGCTTGTTTTTAGAGTTAATCCTCTGCTAATTTCAAGTAGGTACCACTGCGTTTATGCAGTTACATACATGATTGTTGAGAGCTTTTGTGAACAACTTTGCATAGGAAGCAGTGTTCCCTGGGTTGGAGGGGCTTGAAATTTTGCCAGGGTGTCACTTAAAAGTAGAAAGTTACCCCTGAAATAATTCTTAAAAGTACCAAGGTTACCTGCAGTTCCAGGTTTTACTTTTATTTTGAAAGAGAAAGCTTTATGGACGGATCTGACCAGTGAGGACATTATACTTGAGGGAGTGCAAAACTCCACCATGTTGGTGAGGATTCTGTCAAGGATGCTTGTGGCCCTGGTGGATGTATGGATTAGCTGATTCAGGGCATTTGTGTTGACAGAGTCCAGGAATCTTTGAGCCTGAGGTCATGTGTGATTCCCAGTCTGTAGTGGGGTAGTTGAAGTCACCCATGATTACGGTGTTTGGATGAATGCAGAGTGACTCAATTTCATTTAGGTAAGTGGTACGTACTTCCTGGGTCATGTAACCTAAAGCTCACAGGAATGTGGTATGGGATTTTGCTTATGGTGAGTTGCATGTGGAGGAGCTCCAGTGTGTCATATTGCTTGACCAGCTTTGAGGTGCGATTATTTTTTATGCAAATTGAAATACTTTCACATTTTTCCATGTGTAGTAGCTGTCCTAACTGTGTGGAAGACATTACAGCCCTGCATGCCAGGATGCTCTCCATGGGTTTAAACCATGTCATCTACATTCTCTAGGGCAAGGAGAATTTGGAAGGAAAGGAGTTCTTTTTTTGTTTAGACTCCTGGCATTGAGCACTAGCACCTTTAGAATGTTCTGGGTTCATTTAGCTATATCAGATGGTTTATCAGGTTGACAATGCTTAAAAATCACTATTGAAGTGGACAAGGTTTTAACCAATATTCAAATGCCTACAAGAGACAGATGCAGAACATTCTTGACGGAGCATTGTAGTCAGTCAACCATATTTCCTCCTAAACTGATAAATATTGCACAATCTTCAAATGACATCAAAACTAAGCCAATTATTAAAATCAATTATTTTTTGTTCATATTGTGGTATCATCCTTGGAGAAGGTAAAATGCTGTTCAGTTCTGGGCACATACCAGCCTGGGACACAGTCTAGGAGTTCCATCACGTCTCTCTTCATATAGTCCAGAGAGGTATGTCTCACATCAGTCACTCCCAACTTGGACTATGACTGAATAATACTGGTACTTGGCATTCAATAACCTGAGTGCATGTGTAATCTGGCTCCTGATAGTTAACTGACCGGAACCCTCTTTGCTTAGCCTGGTGAGTGGGACATTTGAGTAACTCTCAATGGAGTCTCCTATGATCAAGATGTTGGATTATGCAGTGGTCAGCTTTATGGGCTTAGACATTGAAACAATGTGAGTTGAGGATGAATGTGTGTTTGAGGCTGAAGAGTGTTCTTATTATCAGAAGCCACCATCCCAGAGATATGGAAAACATCTCACATATTTCCCCTACATAAAGGAGGTAACTCGACAGAGCTTACAAACTACGAACCTATAGTAATTATATCCCCTCTAGTAAAAATCCTTGAAAAGTGCATACACTTCCAAATGATTCACTATGTGCACACACACAGGCCCTTATCAAACACCCAGCATGGCTTCTGACGCTTCCATAGTACCACCATTGTCTTATTGTCCTTCTCCAATACAGTAAACTCTTATAGAAATGCTGGTAAATTTGTTTCTGCCAATTTTCTTGACCTCTCAAAGGCTTTTGATATGGTTAGACATGACATTCTCATCAAAGAACTGTCCGAATTAGGACTCTCTCTTCCTGCCATGGCCTGGTTCCAGAGATATTTAGCTGGCCGTCAGCAAGCAGTCTTGTGGAAACAAGAACTCTCCCCCCTTCTCCCAGTTAATCTTGGCGTTTCTCAGGGTTCTATTTTAGGCCCTCTGCTGTTCACCCTCTATACCAATAAGCTTCATTCCTCCACTCCCAAAGCATCTGTCATCCAATACGCTGATGATTCTATGTTACCTTGTGCAGCTTCCTCACTACAGGAACTTCACACATTAACTCAGGAATCTTTCCTCTCTATAGAAACATGGCTACCCAATATCCAACTCATCCTAAACCCTGCTAAAACCAAACTACTATTCTTTAAACCCACTAGGTCCACCTCATCAACTTCTACCTTTAATTTCATGTCCAGTAACAAAACTACTATCTCACCCACAGAGCACACCAAACTCCTGGCCATTGAGATAGATAACAATTTAAGATTTGATAATGATATTTCCAAGACCATCAAGAAAGTACACAAAAACTAGGTACCCTCTATAGAAATAGACAATTCCAAACCCAACAAACAAAAGCTACTATATCTCACACTCACCTTATTTCTACCCTCCTCTATGCCTCACCAAACTTAGAAAAGCAGACCTAGCTAAGCTTGACTCCTGCTATAACAAAATAGCTAGATTTGCCTCTGACTCCCCATTAGATCTCACCACTGCTCATCCTTGAAGCTGCTCAACTGGATGGAACTTCCTCAGCTCCTGCATTACAACCAACTCTCTCTGGCCCATAAAATTGTATATCAACCAGGAAAAAAAACTGCACTGCAAAGCCTACTTCACCTCCACACCAATAACAGAACTCTTTGCTCCAGTAACAAACTTATTCTCACAGTAACTAAGTCAAATAATAAAGCAGGTGATGCCCTCTTTTCTAATTATGTATCCAAAATATGGAATGCTCTACCCTATAACATAATTACTATGACATCCTTCATACAGTTCAAAAAAGCATTAAAACTGCATCTCACTAATAACTGGCTATGCTCTTGCACTTCACCAGGCTAGACCCTCCACTATGTTAGACCCTACACCACCTTAACTATCTCACACCTCAAGAGGAACAGATAGGTCTATATTCTATTACTGTAGAAATACATACAATATAATAAAATAGATCGTTATGATTTAGACCCCAATAACCTTTAAGAAGTTGTTGGTTTACACACGACTCTCTCTCCAGCAACAATTGAGGTCATTATATAGGCTCCCTATTACGCTGTTGCAGATGCAGGTTGTCGAATGTGTCTTTGTCGAACTGAAAAGTGTGAAAAGGCAAAATAGCGAAGCGGCTTTTCAGCAAATTCTTTCCCTGGGAAAGAATTTGTTTGGCCGCTTTTGCTACTTTGCCTTTTCGGCAATGTAGTGTGATCTCGGAGTTGGTATATTTAAGTAGAGGGGGTGTGGGAGGCACAGTTCCCCACGTCGGGGGGTGTGGTGGGCGAAGCTCCCCACATTATGTAATGTTTTACAGTTTTTTTTGGAACAGCGATTTTTTTTCCAAGGGAAAAAAATCAGTGTTCTGAGGTTTTGACGTTGTAAGCTTTCGCTTACATGGGGTTGATTATGTGTCATTTGCTCTTCTGAACATGCAATATCATAATATAGACCCATTATATATAGATCTTTAGACTAATGAAACTATTACTGTAAGATTTCTCTGTTTTCACTAATTGTGACTGCTGTGTATAAATATACAACTATTAATTAAGACTCACTGCATTTTGTATCTAAATATACTTTGTCAACTTTGTAGTTTTTTCATTACATGTTATTCATATGTGTGGAGCTTTTCTCCCCGGGCATCCACTGAAAATGGATCTATGTAAAATCCCGTAAGAGTGAGCCCAAATTGCAGAAACTACAGAACATGCAACAAATTAACAACAAAACACTTCCTTGAAAAAACGGCTACAGTGCAGAAAACCAGCAGTTAGGATCAATAAAATATTGTGGCACAATGGGAGATGAGCTGTTCAGATTCAAATCAGGATGCAGTATAACTGACCCAATGTTTGCAGTAATAGATAGTTGAGATGTTGAAAGATTCCATATCGGTAGTTCTAGACTTGGAGAAAAAAACGTATGACAAGGTCTGAAGAAAGCTGACTTGGGCAGTCCTGCGATGGTTTGCAGTCCCAGAAATATTGGTAGAATTAGTGCAGGCTGTATACAAGGACACAAGTACAAACAGTGACTGGTCTCACAGAGGGGTTACCAGTGGGAGTGGCTATTCATCAGGGTTCAGTCCACTGCTGTTCACACTAGTAATAAGCTACATTAGCAAACAGGTCAGAGGGAACAGATTAACAAAGCTACTTTATGAAGACAATGTGGCATTACAAGCAGACTCTGAGCAAGAACTTCTGAAAACGACAAGAATGGAATGCAAAATTGAAGGCACACAAGGTGAAAATTAGTATAGATAAGACAGCTGTAATGGCAGCAAATGGCGCATCAGAAGAAGATGAGAACTGAGCTAGAAGGGGAAAATAGTAGAACAGGTTAATAGCTTCAAGTTTCTGGAAGGGGTGGTTGAGGAGAAGAGAAGTCTGAATGAAGAGGTCAAAACTAGAATCAGACAGGCTGCAGCCAACTGGCACAGAGTGTCAGGGACAGTATATAAAAGAAGGATGTCAAAGAAGCTGAAAAGTAATGCATATAAAACAGTGGTGTAACAAGTACTGCTGTATGGTACAGAAACCTGGGAAGTTAATGTAGAGCAGTTGAGAAAGCTAGAGGTGATGGAGATGAAGTGCCTGAGATGGATGGGTTGGATGCACGCTATGGAACAATTGAAGAAATGAGGACATCAAAGCTTAAGGTCAACTAGCTCCAATTTGCAAAAAGGTCAAAGTGAACAGATTACACTTGTTTGGGCACATGTACAGGAAACGTAGAACATCTGGTGAAGAAGACTTGGAACAGAAAGGAAGAAGGCAAAAGGAAATGAGGACACCCAGCAAAGAGATGGATTGTGTGACAGAAGACCTATGACAGTCAGGCATGACTGTCGATGAAAGGAGGAAAGTGGCAGTGAATCAAGAGAGATGGGGATCAGATGAAGTGACACCCCAACTCCATGTAGAAAATGGGAAAAAGGGGGTTGTTGATAATGACTTCACAATGATGAAGTACAGAACTACAATAGATGATTCAGTAATGTACAGCATCACATTTATATAGCTAAGAAAAAAGAGCAAAATAGCAATTTACAATATTTATCTGTGCTAGGATAGTATTGGATTGAAGCAAAACACTCAGAAGTCAGTGGTGATGACTTTATACAGGCAAAGAAACTAACAAACCAGACAAAATAATACTTGGGCCTATCACAAAAACACACCCAAAGCTTTCCTCTGTGATTCTCAAGCTCAGAACAGACCACATTACCCATACATCAGTCTATGATACATCAACAGTTGGAAATTTATAGACCAGTACTTTCAGTGGAGTATTTCTGTACTCCTGTAAAGACAGGTGACATATTAATATTAGTGCTCTGTGATTTCTTCTACAAGTGCTTCACTGTTTGTCCTGTTCTTTCCATGTGGCCACTTCACTATTCATAAAAAGGGTTTATATTAATATGCTGGAAAGTATTGTAGTGTAAGCTGCACTTACCATAATAGCACATATTTGAATTCCTCACAAGTGCAGCAGCCTTTGGTTACTTGGGTTGTATCATGCTCAGCATACAACTGTCCAGTCTTCAAAAAGTTCTGGCTCCCTCTCACTCTTGCATTCTAAATGTTGACTGGTTATCCCCTTGGAGAAAATCAGCAGACAATGTATAGACAACTTTAGGACTTTCTTGCCAAAACAAAGAGACAAGGCTTAAATACACTGAAACCACAAAAAGATATAAACATATTAACTTTTTATCCCAACAAGTTACTAAACATAGTAGAAGGTGTATGGAGGGTGGTTGTGGCTACTACTACAGCAATGAGGAATTTGAACATGTGACTCTTACAATGAGTGCAACTTGTAAAACTACTATGTTCATCATTCTCACTGCTCCAGCAGCCTTTGGTAATTGGGTTGATTCCCACAGCTTATCCAGCCCAGGAAGAGAATGAAAGATAAGAGTCCAGGAGCCCATTGGAGAGTGGTCCTAGAAAAGCCAGTCCAAGTCCTGGACATGGTAAAGGAATCCAGCATGTAATGCTTTGTAAAAGTATATATAAAGGACCATGTAGCTGTTTCTAGAATGCTTCCAGAGTCCACTTCTTTTCAATATGCCATTATAAAAACATGGCTCTATCAGAATCTGTCTCAATCCTGTCTGGAAAATTATTTACCATGTTAGGAATAACAATTAAAAATACAGTAAGGAACAGCCAACAAGAATTGTCTGAATTTATGAGTTGCCTTTTTATAGTCCCATACTAAGGGTTCTACAGCTATATAGCTTTCTTAAAGGACTTAATACTGACAAAATAATACCTGAATTGCAGGAGCATGACTAGAGTATATAGACTTTATGCTCCATGTTATTCAAATTCTGATAAAAACGAGGGGGATAGATCGTTAGATTCAAGGTACACACAAAGCACTAAGGGCATACATGGGAATTTTTTTTCTACAGGTAACACTACATGTTTGAAAAGCAAAAAGGGTTAAGTCACCATCAATGGTTGCAATCCAGACACACTCTTGCAGATGTCAGAGCAATAAGCCTGATATTCTTATAAAAAAAAAAAAAAAAATACAACCAGAATAACCGGTTCAGTTATAACAGAAATAACTTTTCTATCAAAAAGTAAAGATCCCAATTAAGTGTCACCTGAATTTCTGGTGACCTTGCAAGTCAACAGAAAAATCTCTTTGTACAACAGCTTGAGCAAAGTCTGAAATACAGAGGAGGATCCACTGGCAGACATGCTGAAATGGTTGATAAATACCTCTTTTCTTGGAGTAAACAGGCCATAGGATAGTAACTAACCAAATGTTTGAGAACCAGAGGTAACAATCCTGGACAGGGCCCTGGTTATAGGTAAAGTACCAACTATAAAAACTTTTCCAATGGTTAACATAAGATTTTCTAGTAGCAGGATTTCTTGGCACCTTTATTACCTGCTGTATGTCTTCATGAAAAATGTGCCTAAAAAGGTATTAGAGTTGAACCATCCAGAGAGTCAGATTAAGTTGTTTGAGATTGGGATTTAACAAACTTCCACTGTCTTGTATGAGTAGATCCAATCTGTGAGGATGCTTGTGGCAAATAACCCTGACCAGTTCCATAATAAGGGATAATCAAAGTTGCCTGGACAAAAAGGGAGTCACCAGAATAATTTTTGGAGAATACTTTCTGAATCTTCAGAATGACCCTGGATATCATTGGAGAGGGTGTAAATGCATACAGAAACAAGGGTGGCCTAATGGTTAATGTGTTTGCCTTACAAACACAAGGTGCAGGGTTTGAGTCTCACAAGGGATAATTGGCTAGGCTTAAAATGGCTCACAAGGCCAGTTAGCTTAGTACCAATCTATGAACCCATGAACCACAGGAATGAAAATTAATCTTCTTCCAAGCCTGCCTGCAAGGAGTCTTAGTGAAAACATTATTTAGTTGTCTGTTTTGAAAGGAGGCAAACAGATCGATTTGAGGTGCTCCCCGCATTGGTATTTCCCTGTTTATGTATCACATCACTGTGGCATTGTTTGTAATCATCTGTAATGGTCTCAGAGACAACAGTTCATGATCCTATATTAAGGACTCCTGACATCCGGCAAAGACTCTGCACATCTAAATAAAGAAAAATGTGAATGCCTTGTAGTTTGTAATGAACTGTCCCTGGAGCTAGACTTTTTGTAAAAACCTTAGGAGCTTGTAGCTAATTCAAATGGTAATGCAGACAAACGATAATGTGACACATTCACAGAATCAGAGAAATTTTCTGAAGAATGTGACTATGGGAATGTGATGATAAGCATCTTTTAGGTGAAATGTTACCATAAAACGCAGAAGAGACATGACTGGCAACAGACTCTGAACAGTCAACATTTTGAACTTTGGTTCAAACTAAAAGATAAAAGATTTAGCACTGGTTTCCAGTAAAGTTTGTTATTTGAAGCCAGAAACATTTTGGAGTAGAAGCCTTCCTCTCTTTGATCTAATACTAAAGGCACTGGTAGTATGATTCCTAGGATAAGCATGTATTGAAGAACCTGAGGAGAAAACTCTGGTTCAGAGGGTAGGGAGGAATTCCAATGAAATGAGTACCAACTGTAATCCTCTTGAACCAGCATTAGTACCCAACAGTCTGAAATAATTTGCTGCCAAAGGGAAAGATAAAAGAGACAGTCTACATGACAGACTTGTAGGGACAGGAGGGGAAGGACTGTTGGCATAATCATTCTGAAGATGTAGTTTGTATCCCCCCCCCCACACACACACACCTTTTTTTAAAGGATCCCTGTTTTTTATTGTTCCCACTTTTGCCATCTTTTTTTTTTTGTTCCATGTTTGCCAGAAGATGACAGGGACTGATAATTTTGTGTTAAAAAAGCAAAGGCTTTGTAAGAATTATAATGTAGGTTTTGAAAAGTCTTAGAAACTTCCTGAATTCATTTATTTATGTAATAAAAAAGTTTGAGAACCTGAGTAGCAGCAACAAGGACAAACAGAACCTCCTTGTCTAAAGTAGAGTTTAAAATCTCAGACTTTACCTCATCAGAAAACTTTTGAGTATGTATCCAGGCATATTTTCTCAAACATAAGTAATGTAGCTGCACTATAATACACACTCTTCAAAGTATGTTGAGACACCAGGAACAGATTAGAAGCTGTAGATTAAGACATGACCTAGCTTCTGTAGGAAGTGTGGAAGAACAATCCCACAAGTGTCAATATATGACATAATAAACTGGAAGAAGGAAATTCTCTTATAGAATCTGTCTAATACTTAATGTGCTTGCCCACAGGGGAAACACTGGTATTAATAAGTGTTCTGCCTTTTGGGGGCACTGAAGCCTGAGAATCAGGATTATTGCAGGTAGCATTTAGCACATCCTCCAAGGCTGGAATAATATGAGGAACTGGTGTAAGCATGAGGTAAATCCACTTCCATCATATATCATAATATCTCCTCAGTTTGGGAGGACATCCACTTGTTCCAACAAAAAATACATCATTTATCCTAGAACTACTCTTAAAAAAGGAAAAGTCCTTTAATGGAGTTGGAGAGGGCAAGCTTTCCTCTAAATCAGAATCTTAGGATTCAGACTCGGACAAAAAAAGTCCCATCTCTGTCTATGTCAGAAACCTCAGATATATTTTCTACATCAATATTTATTTAATCTTTTAATTTTTTTACTGGTCCCCTTGGGGCATAATTTTACAAGCCCTGGCCCCAGTGCCCCACATGTTCGCCGTACCTACTAGCTTGTCTTCTACCCACCTCAGACTTACTCAGATAACCCTGGGGCGCACCATGTATCCTAAGGGTGTCCTGGGGGCTCAGTTATCTCAAATGCCCTACGCACTTTCCTGCCCTGCCTCCTACACTCACTGCTTATGTTTGAAGGCAACTCTCCTCTTTGAACCATGCCTCCCCCAAGGAAGCATCAGTGATGAATAATCCCTCTCTGCTGCACCATCAATCGCTCCAGCAGCTAATCAAACCTGGGTTGACTGGGTCATAGTTAGGGCTTTATCCCTCTATACCACCAGAATGGCTTCCTCAGTTATACATTGACCTAGTTAGTCTAATGGTATGGATTTCTGCACTCAGGGATTAAAGGTTTGTAAAAATTTCTGAGCTAAGGTAAGAAAATTATCTTATGAATACAAAAAATGTCTTTGAATGAGCAATGTCTAAACTTTAATTATTTTTTCTGGGGACATCCCTGAAAAGAGGCTGACTGCGAGATGGTACTTCATTGTGGACAACAGGTCTCTTTTCTCTGGCTTTTCTGAGAAGAACCTCCCAGAGAAACTCAAAGACCCAAAGAAGAATGTTCTTGCTTAACCAGACTGGACACTGGAACAGCCGCAGAGGAAGTGGCTAGCTCCAGTCCATAGTGGCAGAAGGGACTACACCAGTGGAACCTGGAGAAACCAGTGAGTGGTCTGAGGAACAACAAATGGCTAGTGCTGAAGTGCTAAACCACCTTCCAGAGGGTGAGGTACTGTCTGAGTCCGCAGTGTAGGCAATGGCTCTTATTCTGTTATTTTCTTTTATTTTATTTATTTTACATTTGTTGACCAGGTTAGTCTGACTGAGTTAAGTAGCCCTTTTTCAGCGGAGGCCCGCGGAGAAAAGCTCCACAGTTTTACAATTTTAGTGGTAACAGTGTCAGTGGATTAAAATGTATACATAAAATGTATTTCATTGTATGTATACATTGTATCAGAAAAATAATAACGGAGAAAAAAAAACATAATAAGCATACGTAAGAGAAATTATTCGATACATTTTCAATAAACAGTGAAGAGAGTTCACAATGTATGTAGTTATTTCATGAGATATGTGACATTAGAAATGGAGATAAGAGATGGAGAAGAAGAGTGATACTGTGAAGAGGTTTACAAGCTAAAAAGGTTTGAAGTTTTGGTGATTACATATGAATTAATGGGCGAGATCAGGGAGGATGAGTGCAGAGGCAGAAACAGTGAGTTCGGAGGTACTCTCTACTGGCAGTTTTGAATTGATTTGGATGTTTGAGGGACCTGATTTCTAATGGTAATTTGTTCCACGATCCGGTAGGATTGTAAATGTAGAGGATGCAGAAGATTTTAGTGTTAGGTTTGTATATTTGTATATTAGTAGTAGGTTAAGGTCAGAGCTACATAGGGACCTAGTGAGGGAATATTGAGGGATGAAGGGAAATAGGCTAGGGCAGAAGGATTTCAGGTATAGTATAGAGTGAATTATCTATAGCTGAGAAAGTAGAAGCTGGTGAAGTAATTCCAGCCAGTTTAGGTATCTTAGTGAAAGACAATGATGCAATTCATAAGTTTGGTGAGCAAGGTTTAGGTACAGCAGAAGAAGATATAGCAGGATTGGTATAAGAATCCATGCTGTAGCCAAAGAAGAACTCCGATTGCCGGTAAGTGCTGCTGGGAAAATTCAGTCGGAAGTTAAGTTGTCAGACAACTGTTCACAAGAAGTGCACACACTTATACTTCTCCACACAGTTCCTATGAATTAAAAAGTAAGAGCACAAGCAGTACACAATAACACTGTCACAACCTTTGAGTCCCTTTCACAGAAAGTGCACTGAAAGAAAACAAGAAATGAAGTTAA
This sequence comes from Protopterus annectens, assembly GCF_019279795.1. Classification (NCBI taxonomy): domain Eukaryota; kingdom Metazoa; phylum Chordata; order Ceratodontiformes; family Protopteridae; genus Protopterus; species Protopterus annectens. The sequence goes on from NC_056737.1 coordinate 601,864,602, forward strand.
GTTGTCATAAAGTGTGTACAAGAACCAAGCATAAAATATATTTCTAGCCTTAAATACACTTCTCAGTGCTTAAATAAAACACCTTCAAGCAAAATGTATTGTGCAGTAAAATAATGAAGGTAGGTCATCCCGAATTGTACACAAGCAGCAAAACACTCAAACACCATTTGAAGTACATAACAACACTTCCCAGTCTATAAATCCTTACAATTAAACTGTTTCAAAAGCAGTACATTTTTCACACAAAAGCCCCAGTATTCAATAATAAGCCCCATTCTAAAAATAGTTGTTTCTGACAAAAAACTTTTGATATTAATACAATTGCCAGTATGGTTTGGAAAGTAAAAAATACATCAAAATATTTAAAAAGGAAATATTTTCTGTGTGGAACGGTTCCCCCTCTGGGGACTTGTCTACCAGAAATTTAGCCTGTAGATAGTTGTTGCTCCTGAAAAACCATACAGCTGCTTTCCCTGGAGGTGGCAAGAAAGTACTGAAGTTGTCAACCCTCTGGCTGCTGATTTCCCTCAAAGGGGTTAGATTATCAGCAGTCAGAATGTGAGAGGGAGCCAGAGGTTTGAAAACATTCTGGTTGTTGTATTCAGGGCAGGATATAACACAAATAGGCAAATGCTACTGCAGCAGTGAGAATGATGAACATCTCTGAAATCTCTGTAGACTCAAACTCAGTAGAGAAGCATGTGATCCTGAGAAGGAACCAGGACTGACTTCTGAAAGTTTATGGTAAACCCTAGGGATTGTAAGAGACAAATCGTAAAGAGAAGGTGCTGAAGCAAGACCTCAGGGGATGAAGCCTGAATGAGTAGGTTGTCAGATAAAAGATTTGAATTCCTCTCATCCTGCAAAAGGCAATGACAGGAGTGAGGCATTCGGTGAATATCCCTGGGGCAGCAGAGAGGCCAAAGGGCAAAGCCGAGAACTAAAAATGCAAGGAAGAAACAGAAAAACTTCCTGAAAAGTGGATGAATAGGGATGTGAAGATAGGCATCCTTGATATCCAGGGATACTGAGAAAGCTAGGGGAAGAAGAGGGAACTGGGTTTGACAGGAATGCATTCGAAAGGAAGGGACCTTTACAAAGATGTTGTGTTGAGAAAGATCTAGAATGGGTCTCTAGGTGCTTTCCTTTCTGGTTACCTGAAACCTCTTGGAATAAAACCCTTTCCCTTCCTGCCAAGAAGCATGACTTGAATGGTACCCTGGACCAAAAGGCCCTGAAACAGTTCTGAAAAGAAAGGAAGCTGTTCTTGTGGAGGTTGAGGGATGTCCAGAAAAGGAGGGAATTTCCACACCATGAAGTATCCCTGGCAGATGATGGATAGAACCTTAGAGTCTTGAGTGGCCATTTACCAATTGGGAAGGGACAGGGAAAGACGAAGGCAAAGGGGACCATCACCCAGGGAAAAGGGATGTAAACTATCAGACAGAACCTGGCTTGTCTTGAAAAGGCGGCTTCTAAGAAGCAGGAGTCTGAGTAGACTTAGCAAGAGGTACACGTCTAGAACCATTCTTACCTTTAAGAGCAGGGTGAGGTTGTCTACATGCAAAAGCAGATTTGGATGGAAAATTCCTCTGGAACTTAGGGACAGGAGAGACAAAAAACATCTTTTAATTCCTGAAAAGTCTTGCCCTTATCATGGAGGGATTTAAAAAGCTCAGCAGCAGAACCAAAAAAGTTGTTATTATCAAGAGAAATGTTCAGCAATTTAGTCTTAATATCATCTGGTAAGGGCGGGAAATGAAGTCACAAGTAATGTTTCAAAAAAGAACCAAAGGGCCCTAGAGGAAGCATCAGCTGCATTATAACTACATTTACTAGAATGGCAAGCCACTTGAGAGGTAGAACCCAACAGAGAAAGGGCTAAGACCTTCCCATTCTGAATCAGGGAGGTAAGAGATTGCCTAAGAAGCTTGAGACAGAAGGGATAGAACATACCTTGTCATATGAGTCTTGTAATTAATTGCCCAAAAAGTCAGTGTGGCAGAAATATATACCTTTTTACCTAAACATTTCATAGCCCTACTGTCCTTGTCTGAAGGAAGTAGTTTAGTAGATGGCAAAAGTTTAGAAGGTTTGTTGGAAGAAACACAGACTTCAGAAGGATCAGCAGAAGGGTATTTGCAAAAGAACTTAAAATCATCAGGCACCTTGTAAAATCTATCAGGTTTCTTAGTGGCTGGATGGTGAGAGTCATGGGCCACAGAGGCTGATGAAAAGGCATCTAAAACGAGGTACAACTGAGGGCTTAGGAGACTCCATTTGGGGGAGTTCATAATATCTCTTTTGAATGTCAGAAACCTGAGTGCAATTCCATTTGAAATATTCCATCATATGAGAAATAGTGTCTCCAACAAAGAGTTTTTCTAAGGGTGAATCTGGACTGTTAGAATCCTCTTCCTCAGATCCATAATCAAAGGAAGAAGAGATCTGAGAGGAGTATGCCAAAGACTCTTCCCAAGAATCCAAATCCTGTTCAGATGATTCCTGCTCTCTGGGCCTCTTAAGGGGAGTAGAAAACCAAGGAGGACAAGGCAAAGAAACTTATTGAGGAGGCTTTAAAGGCCATTAAGGAATTAAACAACCCTTGGGTAAATTCCTGCCATTCACACTAGGGATTTTCATCAGCAGGGGAAATACATTTAGTTTTCTGTTTTTGTTCTTCTGGGGAATATCCACCCAAAAAAAACATAGGTGGCTCAAACCCTTGTCTGAACTCAACCAATGTATTGGGAATCTCCTCCCAAACAAGGATTTATGCTATCCCCCCTCAGTCCCTTAGAAATAATCAGCCAAGATTCCCTCTCAAAATCCTCAGCAGATGTTAGCAGGGCCTCCAAGGATGTGTGAGAAGTTGGATCCATGCCGGCCTCCGGCGGGGTCGACATAGAGGAATCCAGTGCAACAGCCAGGTGATCCTCAGGGCTTTCATCAGCCTTGACAGAGATGTCTGGGGGAGGTAGGACAGCAGCCAAATCAAGCCTGACTTTTTTTTTACCTTTTTCTTGGCAGGCAGCTGACCTTCAGGATGGTAAGATCCCACTACAGCACCTTGTGCCAAAAAGTTAATACACTGGCTCTTCAGGTAAATTGATAAGGAGGAGTGACAACTACATAGGATCTTACGGACAAATGCTCGGCAGATAGAACACTGCCTATGGTAGTGAGAAGCATCCAAACAGAAAAAACATTGCTCCTAATGAACTTTATGGAGAATCTGTCTCCCATACTGACATTTTCCCTTTTTGAATGACATGTAAACTCACAAAAAATAAAAGTAAAAATAGATAAGAAGAAACCGCTGAGGGGCACTTATCTGAAACATGGCTCAGTAATCAACACAGAAGGAATGCTCAGAATGCTGATCAATGATGGTGCTCAGATTGATGACAAAGAAGTTCTGATGTATGTATGTCTGTACGTCACTTTTATGCTCTACACCTTGAGTGGGGAGCATACGTGTGATGTACAATGTCTCTAACATCTAAGACTTTAGTATACTGGCTGGACATTGGGGCTATCCTTGGCAGGTATTCCCTTTTGTAAAGAATACTGCAACAGTGATATGGAAGGACATCATGCTGTAACATGATTATTTTCAAATGAGGATCACATTTTCTCTACGGTTTCTTTCTTCAACTAATTCTGAACTATCAGAGGGCTGCTCTGAAACACAACCTATGTATACAGCTTGCTTCTTTTTTAAATGAAAATGGCTGAATTTCTGACTGATGGTACTTGATACTCTTGTCAGCAAGTAATGGCAACTTTCTACAGCATTTGTCAGTACATCTCAAATACTGCTTAATATACTTTTTTATCATAGGTGGTTAAATCATTAGCCAGTTAACTCCAAGTTCCTCGCCAAACAGATCTTTCTTTTCCCATAAGCACAAATGACACAACAAATATGTTGTATATGTAACCTGCTGAGGGATCAGCTCTAACCACATTATAGGAATGAATGGGCAGAATATATAAATATATTTTGCATATACCTCTTCTTAGGGGAAGGCAGTCTCCTGTCAGTCATCTGCAACATTCATCAATACAGTTTACTATTTTTTGAAAGGTTATATCTTCTGGAGGGAAGCCAGAAGATTGAAAGGATGTATATCATCAAGGCTTGAAACAGGGAAAGGAGACTCAAGTCTGCCCATATAAAAACTAAGACTATGTATATCCTCAGAGTCTGTGTATGAGACAGGAAAAAACAGTCTGCCACATATAAAAGCCTCCTCTTTTTAGAACATCGGGATGGGCTTCCTTTACTCGTAACTTTAATTGGAACCACAATTTTTCCATTTCTTCTGTGTGAAAAGCAGGCTAACAATTGTCTGAGCTTGGGATCACTGATGGTTGATCTTGGTCCAAGATAATTCCTTGAATTATTCTATAGTATGCCCTAGAAAAAAGTTTGAAATCTGTAACTGGAAGGAGATATAAAAGGAGCAACAGAGGACAGCTGACAAGGAAAACAAATGTACTGACAATAAAAGATTTAAGATTTTCAACAAGAATACATTTAAGATCTGACCATGAAAATCACTATTTTTCTAGAATTGTTCTTAGAGGATCTGTTGGAAGAACATGTTTTAGCAGTGTTCTGATTTTTACTGTCTGGAAACTTGACTTGGAGGTTTTTCAAACTTTTAGATCCCTGTTTTGAGAGCCAAATAAATATGGTTCTTCTCTTCTGCTGAACTGGCTGAGGGCTTGCATTCTTTTATAGTACTACTAACAGACTCTCTCTGCTGATATTTTACACATTTTCCTTTTCTTTTTTTCGAAGACTATTCCATCTTCAGTTTTTGGGATTCCACCTGAAGCTGAAAGCTGCTGGAGAGGTAGCTGTCATTCAAGCAGACATGACGTTGTTTTGTGCTCTTGCCCGCATCCCAGCAATAAGAACATTTTGAGTGAAATAACTGCAACCCCTTGACAGAGGGAGAATGAGTGAACCACATTACCATGGTGGCCCACAATGGCCTCCCCTTGTGACTGCTCACTTCTGCGCACTTTCTATGAAGGCTACCACCCATCATTTGCTTGGTGTGCCTAATGCCCCTCAAGGTCACCCTCACTACATTGTTGCCCCTCCTTCATGGCATAGTGGCTACATATGTGACTGTCTCCACCCCTCCCCTCCACTCACAGCACTGACACAGTCATTCTCCTTGCCAGTGCTGTCAAGCCCCTGAGTAGCTAATCTAACTTAGGTTGTCTAGGCTGTAGTCAGAGCTTTATATATCATAACCTGTGTTTTTTTTTAAATAAATTATTATTTCCTTTCCTCCCGCATCTCTTTCCTGACTTTCTGTCTCTCTCTCTCTCGTTCTTTCTTTGATGAGAAGCTTTCTATTTTCTGAGAACTTTTCTCTTTCTTTACAGATTTTAATCCTTTCTCAATTAAATGAGAACACCGGGATTTTAGATCTTTTAGAACTGCGGTGGTGGTGCGGTGGCATTGTCGCCTCACAGTAAGAAGTTGTCCTGTTCAATTTTCAGCTAGAGCGTCTTCTGTGTGGAGACATGCGTGAATGGGCGTACCTTCATTGAAAATTGTGCATCAGAGCTGGCAACTTGGCACATAAAAATCTACTGCCAATCATTAGCGGACCGGAGTTCCGCTGTGGCGACCCCTAACCGGGAAAAGCTGAAAGACACAACAACAACAACTTTTGATAAAAATATCACTGTATTCAAATGTAAGTTAAAGCCATAAATAAAACAAGCACCGGGTGTAGTAATCTTCAAGTGCAACTTGTCTACCACAAGCACACTTGTTAATTTAGGTGTAGAAGACATACCCTTTCTTCAGCAGAAGTAAAATATATAATTTTATCACTTTTTTAATGTTTTCTGTGAAGAAAATAAGAAAAGAAAGTATTCACAAGCACTACCACCCAGCTGTAGATGAAAATTCTAGCACAATAGAAAGTGACCAGTGGTTCTCAGACGGTAAGAAAAACTGCAGAGAGTGAAAGCTAATGCTGGATTTATATGGCAGACTTCCACCACTTAAACCAGTTCTGCAGGTGCAAAAGTCAAAGGACAAAACTTTTAAGTTCTTCAGTATGAGCTGGAATGAAGTTTTAAGACTTAAACAGAGTGAGATTTTAAGTGGAAGTTATAAGAATTTAAACGCAGGCCTACAGGACACATCTCATTTACTGCTTGATAACTTACTCTCATAGCTTACACGGCCAATAAATTACTACATGAATCAGTTTACCTATACATTGTGTTCCATTGTTTTACTTAAATGTACCATTACATATACCTACAGATTAACAACAAATGTTAATTAAATAGTAAGACTTACCAGAATTTGGAGAAACAGATGACTTTGTTTTCCTTATACTAGAACTTCTTTTTAATGGCGGTGGACTAAAGATGGGATTTTCTGAAGGTAATGACTCTGTCTTGGGTTTAAAAAGAACATCTCCGGTGATGCTTAATTCTTGAGTTGTGAAGAAGACAGGGAAAAAAAGCATAATGATATCACAATACACTTGTTGTAACTATTCATATGACTAAAACAAGTGTTCAGAGATTTCCAAAGCTTATACAAACAAGAGAAGGGTTAAAGAAAACAACCAGCTTAGCATAACTGACAAAAACAAATCTGCAAAAAACAAAAAACAAAAACATATACCTGTATCTGCTAAGTTAACTATACGTACTCTTGTTTTAGCTATACAATTATGTAAGTTACTTAAGCACTAAGTCATAATGACAAATTCAATGCTTTTCCATGAAAGTTAAGGCAAATACAGCCCGAGTGGAGTAAATTCAGCATTACTCACAGTCATTGTGACTTACTCCTGACATATGAAGCTCATATTAAAAATGCTACTGTACACTCAGTAGAAATATCATGAGTATGAACTACAATGAGTGTGGAAATGAACTTGGATTCAATGAATTTGGTAAATTTCCCTTACACAGAGGTGAGGAAACCTCAAAGAAATAATGGCGAAGATGCATAAGGCACACTGTTTATATAGGTGTGGGTGTTTTTTCCCCATGGAAACCATACATTTGAATTTTGCATCAAATTAATTTTTGCATAGAAGATGCATTCAAACACATTGTTCAAAGCTGAACTGTAGGCCCATTCAAACTGCTTTAACTAAAAGCTTTGCAATAGAAAACATTTTATTTAGTCAATATTTATGTTTTCCTGCTACAGCAAAAGCAGCAGATTAACTGGACGTGTGCATGCTTTTGTTGACAGGGATGTATCTGCTATAAAAAGTGGTTTAATTCACTTTGTGTATATGGTTTTCAAATTGTTTGCTATTTTTAAATAAAGTGTATTATATACTAAGAAATTAAGATTTTTTTTTTTGAAGATGATAAAGCATAGTTGTACAAGTAAAAGTTACCATAACAACTGATGTTCGAATGATCACTGCTGCAATAGCCTTAGATATAAAGGTTATATCCTGCCAAGGTTATGACAGCCAGCCAGGTTCCAAAGCATCAGGACACCTTCCACATGCCAAACTGTCAGGCAGCTCAAGTTGAGCTGACTAAAAGACAAGTCTGGGCATTGAGTCCTTCACGGCTTTTCTGCCAGTAGACAGAGAGAATTTGAGCCCTGAAAGGACAATGCTAAGAACAACAAAACATAACTGTCTACACCCTCCCATAAAAAGCAAACAAAAAACAAGGGGGATGGAAGGAGGGAACAGCTACTATTATTTGAACATCTGCTGTAATGTTATAGTTTACTTATACAGTTAAAGTATGTACATCATATTGATCACTGCTGCAGTAAGTAGCCTTAGCTATATGGGTAGATTACCTTAGCAGACTACATTTGGGGGGTGGTAGAGGAAGAGTTCAGCAGCCCCTGGAGAATGGTCCTAACAAAGCTTGATCTGGACCTACAGAAAGAATCAAGTTATAGTGCTTTGTAAAAGTTATGTACAAAGGACCAAGTAGCAGTTTCTAGAATACCTCTAGAATCCAACCCTTTCTAAAAAGCCACAAAGGAAGAAAAGGCCCTGGTAGAGTGGGCCTTGACCTTACCTGGAGCAGATTTTTATGATAATTATAGCAAAAGCTTACAGCCTTAAACAACCATTTGTAAATACTCTGTTTTGACACAGGTTATCCCTTCTTACATTAGCAAGAAATGAACAACTGATCCAAAAACCTGAAAAGATTTAGTTCTGCCAAGATAGTACCTGAGTTGTGTGGGGACATCCAAGGTATGGAGTATCCTTTCTGTTTTTATCCTGTTCTATTACTATTGGAGCTCCTCTTGCAATTAATAAAAGTACTCCACGTTTCAATTGTCCCAGGTATTCAACTGAATAACCATCATGAAAACCTTTCTTTATGAAATTCATATGTTCAGTTTTTTCCAAGTGTATCTCCTATAGTATAGCTATTTGCACTCTACATTTTTTAATATAGTTCACTACTCTTTCTTTTTTGTATTTATCTGTGAGACCAGTGACATTTAAAGACATTACAGAAAGCATAATTTATTATTCCCACCTTTTATGTGTAACAGCTTTTTTGTCAAGTGTCTAATTGCAGCTTGTGTGTTACATGCATATATACTGCTTGGCAGATTTATGTTTTATACAGTTGTTTCTTGTCATATACATTTGAGTCTGTCACATCTTACAAAAAATGTTTGTTTTATTGGAAGCCCTCAAAAATATCCCCCCAAAGCATAACAGCTTAATACTAACTCAAAACTATGTACATCTTCAAATTTAAAAGTTTTACCCTCCTAATAGGAACAAGTGTCCCACACTAACAACCGCACTTATAGACTTGGGTTAACCTAAAAGAAAGGGTATCCATGCTAAGACGCATGGCACAGCCTGTGCTTCAACTAAGTAATGTCTGGATTTGTCTTATTATCTCATCTCTTCTTGAGAATCTCGTATTTAGCCAGCCTTTTCTTCATTTCAAACTGTGGGTTTTGCAGTTTTATCACCTCAGCTGAATATCTGTTTAAAGCTTCTTCCATTTTTTCCAGCTTTTTGTTATTTGAGTTGATATATTCCAACAGTGTTTTGTTTATTTTAATAAGGTCTGAGTGCAGCAGTCTGATATTTTCCTCTAGGTTACTGCAAGTCGTGTCTGGAGCTTGCACTACATTTTGCTAAACAGCTGCAGAATTCTTCCCAGTCAGTGTTTTTCCATCACCTTTTATAGCTGATTTTCTTTCAGGTCCTCTGTATTTCTGGGTAAATTTCAGTAACTGGCTAGTAAGTGCACTGCCTGGATGCTAGGAAAAAAGAAACAACAAGGAAGAATGGTAATAAAAGGAGAAAAAGAATAAGGGGGAAAGAGGGAGGGAAACCAGGACTGCAACAGTGAATACACTCGAACATCTACATTTATGGTAAGCATACACAACTGTACTATGTTCTTTGTGTTTCACTGTTGCAGTCATCACATTTAGGTAGATTCCCAAAGCTGAGGAATTGGGTGAAGGCAGTCAAGGAAACTAGGGGCTAGCTAGGATGCCCTGCAAGACTGCAAACCCTGCCCTGGACTTGGAAAAGAGAGGCAGGTGGTAATGCTTGGTAAAAGTGTGAACAGATGTCCAGGTGGCAGCCTCCAGGATATCCCTGATGGGGACTCCTCTGAGGAAAGCTGCAGAGATGAAGGCTGCTCTAGTCGAGTGTGTCCTGACGCCCTTGGGGGAGACTTTCCATGCTGTTTGTAGCATAAATGGATGCAGCGTGCTATCCATTTGGAAATGGTTTGCTTGGAGATGGCTTTGCCTTCTGCCCCTGTAGCAAAGATAACCAGCAACTGATCAGACTTTCTGAAGGATTTAGTCCTGTCCAGATAGAATCTGAACTGTCTGTGCACATCTAGAGAGTGAAGAATCCTTCCCCCCTTGTTCTGGGGATTAGGAAAGAAGGTGGGCAAATGAATGGATTGGTTGAGAGTCACACTGGACATCACCTTGGGCATGAAGGATGAGTTAAATTCTGAGGGATACCCTATCTTTATGGAAGATGATGAAGGGTTCCACAGCCATGAGTGCTTTCAGCTCAGAGACTCTTCTGGCTGAAGTTATGACTAGAAGGAATGCTGTCTCCCAGGAGATAAATTTTAGCTCTGCAGAAGAAGATGGTTCGAAAAGGGGCAGGGTGAGCTTTTCCAAGACAAGGTTAAGGTCCCACGCTGGTGTTGGTGCCCTTCTGGGGGCCTCAAGTTGCTAGCCCCTCTGAGGAACTGTTTGATCAAAGGGTGTGAGAAAAGGGGCTGCTCAATGGGAAAATGAGCAGAAATAGCAGAGGCATGACTTTTTATAGAGGAGAAAGAGAGACCATTGTGTAGTAGGTCAGCTAAGTAATCCAGGATGAGAGGGATGAAGGGCTGTGCCGTATTGGCTTCCTTAGTCTGGATCCAGGTGCAGAACGTTTTCCATTTACCTGTATAAGACTTTCTGGTGCTAGGATGTCTGGCCTCATGAATAACATCCAGAACCTGTTTACTGAGGATGGCAGATTGGTTTGGGGTTAGGGAATAAGCCAAGCTGCCAAACTGAGTGTCTGTAATTGGGGATGCATGAATTCCCCTTCCCTCTGGGTCAGGAGGTTTGGAATCTGAGGAAGATGCCATGGAGGCAACAGGGACAGGCTGCGCAGCAAGTTGTAACAGTGTTGTCAGGGCCAGTCTGGAGCTATAAGAATGGTTTTTGGTTTTTTCCTCCCTTTTGAGCAGCACCCTGAGGATGGGAGATAAGGGAGGAAAGGCACAGACCAATAGACTGACCCAGGGGAAGGACAGGGCATCCACTTTCCAAACCATGCAGTGATGCTCCCTGGTGCAGAATTTGCTGAGCTGATGGTTGGTGTGGGAGGCAAAGAGGTCGACCTTTGGGGTTCCCCATTTCTGAGTTATTAGGGTGAAGGTACTTCTGCTGAGTAGCCACTCATGTGGGTCCAGAAGGTTTCTGCTTAACATTTCTGCCAGAGAGTTGATAGGTAGGAATTGTGCTAACAGGTGTAGTTGCATGGAAGAGGCTGTGAGCCAAAGGGTCATGGCCAGCCTGCATAGAGGGTAGGAGTGAGTCCCTCCCTGCTTGTTGATGTACCACATGACAGTGGTGTTGTCTGTTTTGATCAGGAGAGAGAAGGGGTTTGAAAGCTATCAAGACGTGCTGCACAGCCATCATCTCTTTTTGATTGATGTGCAGAGGGATTTGCTGTGGGCTCCATTGGCCCTGTATGCACCTGCCGTCCAGGTGTGCACCCCAAGCATAGTCTGACACGTTTGTGGTGAGGGTCTGGGTGGTGGGGAGAAGGTAAGTCCCTTGTTGTGGGAGCATGCTGTTGCCCACCAAAGAAATTCCTTTCTGAAGCAAGGAATTATAGGTAGAAGAGTTTCCAGGCCTTGAGATTGTTGACACCAAAGGCTCTTTAAGTACCACTGATGTTTCCTCATATGCAGCCTGGCATATGGAATGAGTAGTATGCAAGATGCCATGAACCCCAGAGCTTGTAGGATCTTCCTTGCAGATAGCTGGGGCCTGGTGGCTAGTTGAGAGAAGTAGGCTGTCAGGAAAATTTGTTTCTCTGGTGTAAGGTACGCCATCTGGGATGCTGTGCCCAGACTTGCTCCCAGGAAGATTATCCTTTTGGTGGGAACCTGTTTGGATTTCTTTTCATTGATTGTGTACCCTAGGGAGGTTAGTAGGGTCTTTACAAAGGCCAGGTGCTTGATCAGCTTTTCCTGGCTGTCTGCCTGAATAAGGCAGTCATCTAAGTATGGGTAAATTTGAATTTTTCTTTGTCTGTAAAAGGCAATGGCCAGAGCCAGACATATTGTGGAAACTCTGGGAGTAGTAGATAAACCAAAGGGAAGCACAGAGAACTGAAAGTGTTGAGATCCTGCCATGAAGCAGAGAAATTTCCTGCACGATTCCCTGACAGGAATGTGGAGGTAGGCCTCATTTAGATCTAGGGTGGCTAGCCAAGCGTCCTTGGACAGCATGGGTAGCAGCAGCTGGAGAGTGAGCATTTTGAATTTTGGGATCACCAGGAGAAGGTGTTTAAAATGGAGAGATTGAAAATGGGGTACCAGGTGCCCTCTTTTCTGGGCACCAGAAAATGTCTGGAGTAGAAGCCTTGGTCTATTTGTTCTGCAGGAATGTGCTCTACTGCCCTCATAGAGAGCAGGGAGAGGATTTGCTTTCGAGCCTCTGCCCACTGATTTGGTGGTAGATATGGGAACCTTTTTGGGGTTGGAAGGGTGTGGATGGAAAATTTGTATCCCTGAGACACAATGTTCAGAACCCATTGGTCCTTGGTAATGATGGCCTAGGTGCTTGAGTGAAAGGAGAGTTTTCCTGTGGTGGGCAGAGAAGGGGGGGTGGAGGAGGTGAGTCACTGTGAGTACTTACCATAAGGGGGTGGCTTAGAACTCCCTGGTTTTGAAGTGGAGGTAGTCCACTGCTTAGATCTCTGCATTCCTTGGGGCTGCTGTTTGGGGGGGGGGTCTGTTTCCACTGAGCCTAGGCTGGATCGGTTTACTCGGAGCAGGAAAGGGCCAGTGTTTGGAGGGACAATGCTTGCTGAACCTAGGGGGCTGGACCTGTAAGAAATCCTTAACTGTTTGCATAGATTTTGCTTTTTCTTCCATCTTTTTTAAGACCTCTTCTGCCTTAGTGCCAAATAAGTTATCTTTGTGCAAGGGGGCATCCAACAATTTAGATTTGACATGGTCTGGCAGGGGTTGTTCCTTAAGCCATGCATGTCTTCTAATGACAGATCCAGTGACTGCTGCCCTGCAAGAAGCTTCTAGGGTGTCAAAACCACAGTGCAAAATGTGTTTAGTCACTTGACTTGTAAAATGCATCAAGTCTTGTAAATCTTTAGATTCTGCCCAAGCAGGAAAGGAAGACATTTTATGTTTAAGGAGTTCCAAGGTATGTTGCTGAAATTTCAGCATATGGAAGTGAAAATTTAGTGCTCTGATAGCAAGAGTAGCTGAGGTGTATACTTTTTTACCCCATCTGTCCAATGCTCGGGAATCCCTGTCTGAGGAGGTGGGATTCTTAGCAGAGGTTGCTTTAATCCCTTTTGGCCCTTGAGAAATGACCTCAGGGTCATCTGTTGGATTTTTAAAAAGATATCTGTATGAGTCAAGGACTCTACATTACCTGTCTGGTTTTCTGGGAGCAGGAGGTAGGGCACCAGAGTCAAGCTGGATTCAAGGAAAACATCCTCCACAACATCCAGGATTGGGGGTTCGGCAAAGGGTCTGTGTTGCGGAAGATCTAGGAATTCCCTGGGTCTCTTTTTAGACTGAGGGTAGTCCTGACTCTCCCACTGGGAATGCTCCCTCAAAGTATGCAGGATTTCCCCAAAGGAAAAATCCTCTGGGGGAGAGGCTGAAGAAATGGAGTCCGCTGCATCAGAATTCTCATAAGTGGAGAGGGGTTGCATGTTTTCATAGTCAGATGCATCAGATTCATCTGACTCTTGTTCAGACAAAACTACAGGGGACAGATCTCTTTTCCTTTTTGAGGAGGTAGCTTGGCTTCTTCTGATCAGCATGATAAGGTCCTCCGCCATTTTAAGCATTTGAGACTGAGGTAAGGTAGCAGGCGCCTGAGAGTGCGTCGTCGGTTTCTTGGGTGTGGCTCAAACCCTGGGCCTAAAAACTTGGTTGTTTTTGAAATAACGGTAGTCGCGAAAGACGTCGGTTTGTGTGGAGATTCTGTAGTGTGAAAGACTTCCTCAGAAGCTGGTGTCTGCTCAGCACCTCTGGACCTATCCAAGGTAGAGGCGACCACAGGATCCTTAGTCGAAGAAGAGTTTTGAGGCATACCAGACTCCGAAAGTGTCTCGGTAGTGGGCTGCGAATCAAATGAAGTGGGCATCAGGGGCTGCGAAAGAGCCTCTGAGTACCGGAGAGGACTGACGACTAGTTTAACTCTCTGCCTTTATCTTTACATTTTTTCGGAAGATCTGCTGTCGGATGGCTTACCAAAGCCATATCGGAATTCGAGGACTGTAAACAAAAATATCTGGCTACAATAAGGGCTCAAAGACAGTTCTGGCATTGAACAAAGCACAGAAGTGACAATGGGGGACATTGTGATCTGGGCCTAAACAAGTGACGCAGTAAGAGTGGAAGTCTCGGTGTGGTATTTGCTTTTCACAGGCGAGACAATTATTAACTTTTTCTGACATCGGTTAGTGCAAGAAAAAAGGATCACCAATGGGGTACTTAGCTTTAGAAGACTTTAACTTCAATTCGGAGATGAAAACTCAGGTAGCGGCCAACCGGCACTCATGCGAACTGCTTCTGCTTCGGGCTCCACAGCAAGAAAGACTAATGTAATGGCATCGGCTGCCTTACTTTATACTACTGATGACCTGACATCAGTCCTCAAGCGACAGCAACTGACACAGAATACTAAGTCTCTGGTATTCGGGGGAGAGCAGAGGGCTATCCTGGCAGGGATAACCCAAATGTGATGACTGCAACAGTGAAACACGAAGAACATCTGAGCTCTTCTCAGAGTCTGAATCAGAAATCTGAGGGAAAAAGGTCTGCATCCATCCCTGCATCTTCTTGTTCAGATTCATAATCTTAAATTTCTTCAGGAAAAGATAACTCACTCCTTTGTTTTACCAGAAACTACTTTACAAGAAGGATCAATAGTCTGAATTAAACCCTGAGCCATACCCACTAAACTATTCCCATCCAAATAAAACTGATGAGGAGAAGACACACTCTTGGTTTTCTGTCTCTTTTTAACAGGAAAAATGGGGCCAACCATGTTACTAATGGCAGCAGCAGTTTCCTCAGGGATGGGCACAGCATTCTAACACAGCAGGAAAAACTTCCTTGCTCCCTTTCCAAAGACCAACAAGAGTGTCTCTTCCATGCTAAATGAGGGGATTCCATCAGGCACAGTGGATGTGGTTAACCTTGAAGTCCACAGTGGCTTTAGGTACTAAACCAGAGGGATTCAGAATAAAAGAGGAGTAATCTGAAGTAGAAAATAAATGGCCAAAGCAGAATCACCAACCTGCAGCTGAGGCAAATTGCTAGCCTGCTGTGGCAGCAAGGGCTGTTTACTTAACTTTTTCTTTTTGTGACTGGAAGACGGCCCGACCATAGTACCAGTAGTCTGTTCCATGGTCAAGCCAAAAATGGTGTCTCTTTCCAAGGGAAGGCAAGCAGCAATTGGCAGTAAACACTAACATTACAGAAATGTTACTATTTTGACAGAAAAACACATTAAAAAGCACATTAAAACATCATGCCAACCCAGCAAAACTAAAATAAACACAATTCTCCTCAGAAAAATTGTTTTCAGTTACATTATACCAATTTTAAACTGACAGAAAAAAACAAGAGCTCTGTTTAAAAATGCATTGCAGTCTTGAGACAGTCAGTTAAAACACAGCACTTGTAGCTTTAAAATAACTCTCTTGAAAAGTAACAAAACATCAACAAAATTAAGAAATAGAAGTATTTTCCCCCTAAAAGGAACTTACCTGTCCAGCAAAGGAAAGCACAAGCCGACCATCGTTCCTTGAAAGCCTCAGAGGAGCATACACTTCAGCAACAGTAAAGTTCTGGACGGCTTCACTCCCAGACTTGTCTTTTAGTCAGCTCAGCTCAAGCTACCTGACAGTTTGGGTCTGTAGAAGGTGCCCTGAAGCTTTGGAAGCTGGCCTTCCATTATATCCTTTGAAGGATATAACCTATATATATTAAAAAAAAAATCTCCTGAAGAAAGTGAAAAAAATACCTCATGTTACTGCAGCAGTAGCATTAGGTATTTTTTTCACTTTCTTCAGGAGATTTTTTTTTTAATATTAACTTGCTGTCCTGGGTCTTAGTACATCTGCTTATGTAGCATATAGTTGCACTTATTAGGAAGGAAAAATGGCAGTGGTTTTGCTTCTGTAAGAGCATGTTAAGAATGTTTATGACAGAATTTTTCTCAAGAGCAGTACATTACTTTATTAAGGGGAGGAAACATTTCTCAGCCAGCATGGTTTGTATTTTTTTTTTTTTTACAGAATCATCACAACTATCAGAGGCATTGTGCAATTAGTGGAATTTCAAGTATAGCTACAAATAGAAAATAAATGATAAACAATGCAGCAAAAGTAAAACGCGAAACAGACCTGGGGTAGTCACATCAGATTATCTAAATGTCAGCAGCAAGTAAGGCTGGCAGAGTTCCGGTTTGCAGGGAAGAGCCAATATCAGTAGAAAACAAATAGTCATTACCTCTGGGTACAGAGGGAGATGGTAAAATCTCATCTACAGCACAGTGTGCAGTTATGTAGACTTCACCTTTTCACAGACTTAGAATACAAACAGTTCAGATGAAAGCAATAAACATGTCCCATAAGTTATAAAAATAAGTAAAAGAGTTCATATGCACAGTCCCACATACAGAAGCTGGAGGAGGCAATCAAGAAAATGCACAGTAAATTTATGAGAACAAAAGAACATATTCAAAAGATGCGTTGATGGCTCAGGGACAATACAAGGAAGCATGTGGTGGATGACTGCAACAGACTTCCTAAGCAAGCAGAAGGGCAAAATACACTGAAATAATTGTTGAATGTAAGGAGCAGACATAAGGAGATTGTTGTAGGATGTGGGGAAAATTAGCTGAAGGTTAAACAGGACTTGCATCTTTCCAACAGGTAAAGATATAGGCGGACAAGTGACCAGTTGGATTAAACAGTCCTTAAATGCTGTCAGACGCTACTTGGTCATCATATCAAATAATCTTGAAGAAAGACTTCAGCAGTGGGTAAGTGTTGGGATTTCCTTTTCATCTATCACTAACACATCACAAATATGAAATTACTGTACTTGATCAGTGATGTGCCTGCCTTCTTTCGCAGTAAACCATAATGTTACATGCCAGGAGAGTAGGCTGCATGCTGCGCCTATGCTCTACAGTCAGACTATGAAGAATGCATAAATATACATTAAAAGATGTAACAAATAAGATCATAAAATAATGTACTTGCTTGATGTATACAGAAACTCTTCCAGATATGGTGCGTGCAAAGGCTGTCAAAACACAAGGGTATGGTGTGAGGACAGTAAGTATTCATAGTAAGAGGATCATTTCACTGATCAAATGAGATGAAGAGTTCATATCTATAACATCCAACTTCAAAGTCCCTCTCAGTAGAGAAAGGCTAGGAAATATGAAGCAATAATACTTAAATATCCTTGGGAGGCAAGAGAAAGGCCACAGTGCTAATAAAGCTGAATCATGAAGTATCATTAACGTATTGTAAAGATACAGACTGATGACTAAATGGCCATGGCACACGTCTGAAATAGATGAATTCTTGAAACAGGTCCTGGAAGCAGCCACAGGCTAACTGGATTGGCCTTGGACAGTGCTGTTTCCCTACAGGTGCTTAACTGTCAGTGAAGAACTCTTCCTGGCAAGCCATTTGGAAAGGGTTTCCTTTAGCCACTGCATCCCCCTCTCTATCCAGAACAAATGAGATAAGCAATTAATCAGTCAGCTTGAACTCGTAAACTAGCCTTAAGTAGAACATGAGACAGCACTGCACATCGAGGGTTAAAAAGAACTCTCTCTACCCTGGATTCTAACCACAGAAAGAAAACAGGGAGATGAATTACTGATTAAAGAACAGGTCTGTAGCCTCTTTAAGGAGGGAATATGGGTATGATTTAACAGATGTTTCCTCATGAAAGACCAAAGAGTCTGTGGAAGTAAAGGCCTGCAGTTCAGAAATCCTAAAAGCAGACGTGACAGACACCAAAACAAGTAAACTCCAACTGACAAATATCACAGCTACAACACAAGTCTCCAGTTATGAAGTTCAAGACTTGAAAAAGAAAGTAGCTCTTCAAAGGATGAAAATGTAGAACTTCATTACAGCATGATTCAACAGCTATGCTGGGCATCAATTCCACCCTTTACAAAGATGTAATCTGTAGAGCTGCCTAAAACATGTACAACAACTATCGAATAAATAAGAATCAAATCAAACAGGCACCAGAGATAAGTTAGGATAATCTACACATTAACCAATTGAGTAGTGTAGAACACCTTTCTACCCAAATGAAGAACAGAATTAGTCTGATGAGCAGAAGGTTTTCAGGCAGACTGCATCACTTCTGTGTGGAAATAGAGGATCTAATGAAGACACATGCTGAGGTTGAAGAGGCTGTCACCCCTACTAATGGTAGGACAGCTTCCACATCTTACAACAGAAGTTCCTCCACAGGCTGTGTTTTTTATATGAAAAACATATAATCTGTGGGGTACCGGTGTCCTCAAAGACCACAATTGGTCAGATCTCCATTATTCTCAGCACCAGGAGAGTGCAAGAACTATAAATGAGAGAGGCTACCAGCAAGGTCAAGTTCCCTGTGACATGTAAAGCTTTAATGGGATATGTTTCTGCTATGGCTTCAGTCTATGTTTGTTTGCTAGAAATATATTACAGTTTTGCACAAGGGTTACCAATAAATGTAATTATGTTTGTTTGTTTGTGTGCCACACAAATTATCACTGTCTGACAAAAACAAAAGAGATCTACACCTTGAATCCCTTTCTATACCTTAAATGTAACAAACACTATTCTCAATTTCAGCTGGGTTATGGGAAGGTCCCTTTTCTAGAGAGTCCATTCTTCCTGAATAAAGGAGGAGGCCAGATGTGCTCCCTTACCCACCACTGAAAAAAGCAGTTATCAGATACTGCAACAGATTCATTTGCATGATGAAAGGACAGGTAACCACATATTGATCTTGCTGGGCAAAATCTCTCACTCTAGTGTCTTGGGACAGAAGTCTTATATGAATAGATCTGAGAGGACATAATGATTCTAGAGATAATCGAGACAACTGGCTTCTCACTATCTGTTAAAGAACACTATTCCAAAGGTGTGCAAATGAGACTGAGGAGAAAGAGACTGACAGAGTTACAGAAGCATCCATGCTTCTGCCAACCTTTGTTTCCTCATCCAAGCACAGCATCTGCAAAGCCTGTCTCGCAGATGTCTCTACAAATGAAGCCAGTGGGGAGACCAGACTGCCTCATGTTTGACAACTCTCCTTATTTTACAAGGGGTTTCTTCTTCTTCTTATTGTACTGAGAAGACCTAGTAGGGGAAGAGAAAGAACTTGGGTAGAAGGACCTTAAGACAGACAGACTCTCCATGGTTGTTAATGTTTGTTTCATCTTATG
Source organism: Protopterus annectens (assembly GCF_019279795.1). NCBI lineage: Eukaryota > Metazoa > Chordata > Ceratodontiformes > Protopteridae > Protopterus > Protopterus annectens. The sequence goes on from NC_056737.1 coordinate 601,883,836, forward strand.
AAAGGCTTTAGTCAGGTTCTTGGAAGCCTACCCAATCAGAATATTGCTTCTGTAATGACTAATGGCTTTAGGATACACACAGATCACAGACTCCTGACAAGGCAAGCACATTCATCAGGTACTTTGGAAGATGACCCCTCCCCCCATTTTTGTTTTTTTGCTGGAATCAAGCCCATGTGTATCCACAACAACACATCTCTGTATAAATGTAATAAATCCAAGAGTCAGATAGTAGAAAAGGCAACCATGAAATACAAAATAATCCAGTCTAGCGTGTAAAACGAATAGTCTTTTAATTTAGTGCACAAAGGTAAGCGCTTTCACGGATCGCTTCATCAGACCATAAAAATCTCCTACCAGCAAAAACATTTCCTTATATATCCATCACATGATGCTAAATCAATTATTCATTTAACATTTAAAGAAGAATAACATATTATATAGAGCTATAAAATTCAAAGGGAGATGTCAAATTTCTAAAAACATGTAGGTGCTTGTATACTTTAACTGCATACATTTGCAACATCGGGCACATAAATGTAAATGTATAAATATCTTAAAAATTTAAATCAATCTTAGTTGTTGTTGTTGTGTCTTTCTGCTTTTCCCGGTTAGGGGTTGCCACAGCGGAACTCCAGTCCGCTAATGATTGGTAATTGATTTTTACGTGCCAAGTTACCAGCCCTGGTGCACAACCTTCAACGAAGGTACGCCCATTCAAGCATGTCTCCACGCAGAAGACACTCTAGCTGAGAATTGAACCGGACAGCGTCTTACTGTGTGGCGGCAACGCTACCACAGCACCACCACCGCGGGTTCTTAGTGAAATACATAAATACATAAGAAATGCATGTAGAAACAGATATAAAAAATATATAAAAAAAGATATAAAAATATATCTGGATTTACTAAACATATGCAGCTAATAACTATGAGAATGAAATATACTTAAATCTACAGTATATAGTATAGAACAAGGGCAAATACTGATAGGAAAGATTCATAGGAAAATAATTAAAAGGAAGTAAAAAAGAGAGATACAATGGTACAATAGTATATCTCTGTAAATCTGTCACCTAACAATTAAACCCCTGGATCTTAGAATAGGTTGCTTGCTATTCTATGACGTTGACAATAGTGAGTCTGTGAGCATGGATGAATTGGAGCAGTTACGAGTAGCTATGGAGAAATTAGAAACTGACTCCATTAAATTTAAGCGCCTCTCTACGCAGCAACAACACTTTGAAATATGCCTGAATAGAGGTATTATACCGAGAGGATTACGGGTATTAAAGATGCCCACCTATGGCTAACAATATCCAGAACTTCTTACCAGGTGGCAAAAGTTAAATATAGAGGTGAGCATGAATTATTTGCAACTGCTGGTAGATTTCTTTAAACCTGAGGAAGAAAGTTTGAGGAAATCAATAATAGAGCAATAGCAGACTCTATATTCGCGGTTTCCTATGGCTACTGTTGACTGTGCTTAGCCAATGTATTAGACAGCATTTTGGTGTATGACAGGCGTTTGTTGCAACAGAAACGCAGCAAAATAGATAGGGATACACAGGATTTCCGACAGGGGCATGTCTTCACCTGGCTGAGAGCGGGTCAGGCTAAGAGACAAATTCCTATTAATGCTGTTAAAAAATCTACAATTATGAGCTCTCACAATATTAATAACATTGATGGAAACAATATGAATAATAGCATAAGGCATGAATTGGACACCAACTTAAATACCAATGACAATAATACTCCAGGCAATGGTAACGGGAGTTCAAGCATGCCTATTGCACCTATCATATCGGCTAAAAGCCAACAGATAGTTGGTATGGAACAGTCCGCCTTGGCACAGACAGGGCAATCTAGTAATTCAAATGATAATAGTAATGCTAATAATGGCTTTAATCAACCTGTTGTATGACCGAAAATGAATGTAATAGTACGTGCAACACTAAGACCCAATATGAACAACAGCCAAAATAATACTATGGGTTTTCGTCAATACCCCCTCCCATATCAGTGGAGAAGAGGGCAAGGAGAGACCACTCTGCCAGTCGAGGGAGACAGAAGCGGAAGCTCTCAATAGAGAGAGAATCAAATCAGTCCCTCAAAAATGTGGAATCAGATGAAAACTGCCTAGTTTGGAACATTTCACTTATAACTTTAGATGTCGATGAACTAAATGTTTTAAATAAGGGTTTGAATTTCATTCCCACTAAATGTAACAGACTTACAGATGTTTTAACTGATGTTAAAGTATTTACGAGCAATGTTATGTTGAAATAGCAATTTAGAAATAATGAGAATGAATTTAGCTACATTTTAAAAAAAACAAGTGAATATATATCAAATAATCATCCCTTAGTTGAAGCATTTTATAATTTAGTTGAAGACGACCTACATATAATGTATAATGAAGGTAAATTAAATTATACACATAGGAAAAATAGATATAACTTAAATTTTAATGAAAAAAAGGCAGTGGAGAGATTACAACATGACTATAACCTAGTTTTTAGACCTGCAGACAAAGGCGGACCTCTAGTCATCATGGACAAAGAGAGTTACCGTAGGGCCATGTATGACATGTTTAAGTGACTCTACATACTATATTAGTATTATTACTATATTAGCATTATTAGTAAAGACAGAGTTGACACAATTAAATATACTGTCTTTAAAATGGTGGCTGATTTAGTTGACAGCCTCACTATAACCAATGACTTAGAAAAATTCCTTGAAGTAGAGTATCCTATGATTTCCATTATTCAAAGTATACCAAAAATTCACAAGGATGATGCCAAGCCCCCTGTGAGACCTATTGTTTCAGGAAGGGGCTGGTGCACCGAGCCATTTTCCTTATATGTGGAGAAGCAACTCCGACCTATATTGGACAAGAACAAAACTATTCTCAAAGATATCAAACAATTCTTATCTGACTTATATGGTTTCACTAGTAAATTTGAGATAAAAGCAGATATTCTTTTTGTAACACTTGATGTACAGTCATTGTTTACAATAATCCCAAATGATATAGGCATAGAATCCATCAAGAGTTATCTCATCAAACATAGTGAATATAATGAAAAACAGATTGATTTTATCTGTTTGTTCTTATAGATTATACTTGAAAATAAAGTTTCCGTCTTTGAAAAAGCAAAATATATCCAGCGAGATGGCATGGCTATGGGGACTTCATGTGCCAATAGCTACGCCAATATGTTTTTAGCCTTATGGGAGGAGGAAGTGTTGTTCCCTAATGAATGGTTCAAGAAACAAGTCCTCTTCTATCGTCGTTTCGTTGGCAATATTTTTTTCATTTGGGAGGGTAGCATGGCTGAGTTAAAAATGTACATTATACAAATGAATACTATGACTGGTTACCTTAAATTTACATCAAAATTTCCACCTATAAAGATAGAATATTTGGATGTATATGTGGAGAGAGTGATAGGTACTTATATCAACACTGGTGTTCATAGAAAGAAATGTTACAGGAACACACTCCTCCACAGACATAGTATGCATCCTCATTACGTATTTAGAAACATTATAAAAGGACAAGGGATGAGGATTTCACGCCTTAATGCAACAGAAGATGGCTATAAGCAAGAAATAAATGTCTTTAGGGAAAGCTTATTTAAACATGGCTACAGCCAGACTGAGACAGAAATTGGCCTTCAGAACATGAATCTTCTTAGAGAGAATAGAGCTGCACCATATTACTCTGAATGCACTGAAGCTGAAAACATGCAAAATAGTAAATTTATAGGAATGAGAATATCCATGTTTTATACTACAGATAATAGGGCTATATCTGATATTATCAACCGCCATTGGCGTATTTTAACTACAGATACAGAGATTAGAAATATAGTTGGGGACAGGCCCATGTTTAGATATAAAAACAAACCTAATCTTAAAAGACAACTTTGCCAAACCTCTGAAAAGCACAATACTGCTAACTATACAGGGACTACATCTTGTGGAAGATGTAACTTTTGTTCATTTATTAATGTAGGTGACAGTTTTATACATCCAGATACAGGCCAACTTTTTAAGTTTAAAGTATCTGCTGATTGTAGTACTTCCCATGTATTTTATCTGGCTGTTTGCCAGGTATGTTCCTCATTCTATGTTGGTAAAACCAATAGGGTGTTTCGTAATAGAATGAGAGAACATCTCTATGCTATCAGGGTAAATTACACTAATAATGCCCTAGCAAAACATACCGTGGCCAAGGGCCATGAGCATGTCTTTCGCTTTATGGTCATAGATAAAGTGGTACCAATAGTAAGGGAAGGTAATATAAGGAATGGTACAGAGAAAAAGGAAACAAATTGGATATTGAGAATTAGAGCAGATAAAGGGAAAGGCCTCAATTAGAGGGCCTCGCTTAAACCTATTCTAAGATTTACAGAGATATACTATTGTACCATTGTATCTTTCTTTTTAATTATTTTCCTATGTATCTTTTCTATCAGTATTTGCCCTTGTTCTACTCTGTATATTGTAGATTTAAGTATATTTCATTCTCATAGTTATTAGCTGCATATGTTTAGTAAAGCCACATATATTTTTTATATATTTTTATATCTGTTTCTACATGCATTTCTTATGTATTTATGTATTTCACTAAGACTGATTTAAAAATTTAAGATATTTATACATTTACATTTATGTGCCAGATACTGCAGATGTATGCAGTTAAAGTATACAAGCACCTACATGTTTTTAGAATTTTGACACCTCCCTTTGAATTTTATAGCTCTATATAATATGTTATTCTTCTTTAAATGTTAAATGAATAATTGATTTAACATCATGTGATGGATATATAAGGAAATGTTTTTGCTGGTAGGAGATTTTTATGGTCTGATGAAGCGATCCGTGAAAGCGCTTACCTTTGTGCACTAAATTAAAAGTCTATTCGTTTTACACACTAGACTGGATTATTTCGTATTTCATGGTTGTCTTTTCTACTATCTGACTTTTGGATTTATTACATTTATCACTTTAGACTGTGGAGAGGCATTTATTCCCTTGGATGTGTTCAGTTTTATTCTAAACATCTCTGCATAAACCTACTCCAAGAATGAACCCTGGAATAAGGGTAATCTAACCCCATAAAAAGGTTCAAGTAATCAACATTAACCTCTTTTTTCCCATTTTTTTAACAAGGGGTTCAAGTGTCACATCAACATTAGTCAATGCTAGCAAATCACCTACAGCTTTTATTTATACCACCAACTGCCTAGCAGTGACACTGAACAAAGTGAATGTAAATGGATTTACACCAATGAATCCAATGTCAACAAGAAATTCATTACTGCAGAACCATGCTCCATTTAAAAAGAGGCATCCAGAACAGCCTGTCTCCACTCATCTTAAAAGACGAGAAACTATGCAATACAATACAATGGCACATGCATGCTTAAGCCTCCTGCTCTGGCTATAGCATCAGCATAGTCAAAATTATAGTGACCTATAAGACAACTCACTGAAAAAGCTGTTGTCGAATGTCTTTTCTAGAGACTCCTTGACCCCCATAAACAGAAATCTCTGATACTTTTTACAACTTTTTTCATAAGGAATTTGTTGAACAGGTACAGGGAGATCGATAATTAAGACACCAGAATACCCTCTTGCCCATCCTGTCAAAAATGTCAGACTCCTTGTTCAGCAGCAAGGATAAAATATGCTTTGGTACGTAGGACCTATACTGGGCCAAAGGATAATATATAGCTATTTTGAAGGTACAACTTTGCATCATAATATGATAGCAAATGATATGCAGTAGTGACTTCAACACTTACAACACTGTTAGCTTTAACATTACTGAACCTTGGAGTACGACAGCATTTCTGTACACTTGAATTTAAGCAACCTAACAATAAGTGTACTTAGAGTCGGGGGGGGGCTTGCAGCTGGCAAAATACTTGTTTTATGTCTTATTGTAACACCAGTAGCGTTTTTTTGCTGTTAGTGGGTGCCATGTTTGTGCCCTTCATGTACTGATGAGAAATGGATCAGAAAGATCACACAAGAAATCTGCTATGAGGGTCACCTACAAGTAGTGGAAAGTGTATGACATGCACACAACTTATGCAACAAAACTCTAACAGAATAAGAAAGTTAATAAATCATAACCAACTGAAAAGAAAAAGTAAGGGCATGTGTCATCTACAGTTTTAGGCTGCATGTGCTGATACTGCAGGGTAGGGTTGTGAAGGTCCAAAGTCCCCCATGACAGAAGGAAATTGAAATTGAAGATAAGAGGTCTATAGGTGAGTGTGCAATGTCTCCCCCAGTAGGGAATGCAAATGATTAAACAGCTGGTATATGTGGCTCTTAGCTTTCAATTTGCATCTAGTACTCCTCTACCATCAATATCAAGACGTACATCTTACAACTGTAGGTGATACATGTCACTGCACCCGCATTTCATTTACTTATGATTCAGTAAGTTTTATATTCCATTAGAGTTTTTTCTCATCAATCGTGTATTTTGCTTCCACTGTCAATGATAATTTTTATCCCATTAGTATGTACACTCATGTGGGATACTTTGTTAGGATGTCATTCTACTCTACCAGAGGGGCTTGCAGACTTCCCTGGAATAGAACTGCTGAATCAGGATGCTTCCAGGATGCATAAATATCACCCATAAGGAAAAGTTCCATAAAAATGACAACTTTGGGTTTCTTACCTTTCTTCCACAAATCACGATTTAGCCATTTATGAGGAGAAAGCAGAGGAGCTCATGTCCATTCTACAGAAGAAATAACAAGACTACTTCCCAAAAGAATGGGTAAACAGCAGGGGAACTAGAAGGGATTAGACAATGCATTAAATTTGCCTCTCTCAAGAACAAAGACATCAGTAGCTTCAGAATCCCTTTCTCAAGGGCAGTCTGAGGGACAGGGAGACAGTTCCCTGCCTATAACTCCAGTAAGGGGCACCTTATATAAAAAATGAAGTGTGACTGGATATCAAGTGATGAGGTCCTAGCATTCACAACAGCACACTCCAGAGAATGCTTCAGGATGTGAGAAATATCAAACCATGCTTCCTTCACCTGCAGGGATAAGTGTCACTGCCTGACAGATATTGCAAACTTACTGAACATTGGAGAAGCCTCTGTGGGTCACCTAGCATATAAAAGGTCAGTAGACGTCTCTTCCACTTATTTGCCAGTTAAGACTTCCTGAGCCTGGAGCTGAGGGAGGGAGGGAAGGAGAGGATTAGACCAGCCCAAGTTTGACTATAAAGTGTCTACTGGCAGAGTAAAGTACAAATCTACATGAGCTGGCCAGGCATGGTCAAATTCAAGATGCTGTAATGTGGGGAAGTCAGCACGAACACCATAGGAGACACCATCTAAAGTAGTTACTTTGGAATATCAGTTGATAGTGGGAATGAGTTCAATCCTTCCCCAACTGAGAAAGAACAGGTGGTATTTGAAAAGTTGGTGGCTGTCTTACAGTCGTACGTTGCAAATTAGAGAAAGCACTGATTGATGTCCGACATCCTCCCATCTATCAGGTCTAGGACTGCATGGGAGACCCTTCGACTAGCCACCATCCAAGATGGTTGCTCAGGATGCATGTCTCCTGCTCTCCTACACCACTAGCTCTCTGATAGTGATAGGAGTATGTCCAATTTCTCCCTAGCTGAGGAAGAACAAGTGGGATATGAGGAGCTAGAAACAATATCAGAGAAAGACTTTGCAAGCAAAGGGGGGGGGGGGCGCTCTGGCTGGTGCAAAACCTTCTGATCCTTTACATTTTCCCATCTATCTCAAAATGGCCGAGGATTAACAGATACTCCTGCTAGCTACCATACAAGGCTGTCATCTGCCTCACGGTAATGTATATCTAGAACCTCTCATACCTCCTTCTGTGGGTGACTAGGTCGAAGTGTTGATACCTGAAACAGTTTTTCACATTATGCATCTCTCCAGGCAACAGAATAGTGCCAGTGCATATTCTAACTTGTGATCTGTAGACTACAGGAACACATACAATATCTTTGTGTCTTGGTAATCAAACAAGGGAAGCTTCCAGTAACCTAAACTAGGCAAGTATCAGAAAACAACTAAGGAGCACAGCATTGTGAATGCCCCCCTATAACCAGCATCCACATGATGTCACTGTAAGTGCCAGGAGGAAGAGCATGAGCTCTTAAGAGAATTCAAAATTGTGCAGAGTTAGGGTACCAGAATGAAAAAAAAAACTATTGCAGAAGACCTCTGAAGGCAAATTATGTGTTTCTATATTTAATGTTTAATATAATACGTTATTATTTATAAAAGTACTGCAAGTATAAACATTTTATAATAGATCATATCATCCTAGCAGACATACCTGGGATATAAAAGGGAAGAATGGAAGTAGGGTGAGCTCAATGAACAGTAACACAGCCTCAATTTAAAATATATGAACACTTACAGAACAGAAGTAAGTGAACTAAAACCAACACACAGTTTCAGACATGATCCACAGAAGATATAGCAGTCTACAAAGAGAACTGTACAGTGTACTGCAAAGGAGTGAAGACACGCAATGCACTGTTACTGGAGTATATTACAAAGGAAAAATGTAAACTTTATGTAATACAGTACTTATAGCTGGCTAACAGATAAATATGTACAGTTATGTCAGACACATGCAGTGAACTCTGTCAGAAGACATGTCATATTATATGAACCCTACTTGTTAGAAGACATGTCAGACATTCCTTTAAGGATGATAATTTGAGTTCTCAGTTATGATTGGGGATCAGACTACAACATGTAATGCCTGACTGAATATCTGGTTTGTATAAATGAGTAAAAAGCAAGGTTCAATAAATGTAGCTCTGCACTTGCAAAATGATCTCCCTTTTCCTGGAAAAGGAAAAGTGAACCATTGAAATAAGTTTAATTGTTTCAATGCAAAGTAAGCTTTTGTTGATAGTGGAAGAGATGGACACTATGGAAACCTAATCCATCTCTGACAACTCCAGAAATAAGCCCTTAGTTACCCACATGGTAATGAACATTGCAATGATACAGCCTATGCGATTTGGAATGAATGGAGAGAATCCTTCACTACTTAAGGACTAAGGAAAAGGTACACAGCCATCACCATACAGACATCAGTTTCAATAAAAGCCTTAAGTATGAGTGAAAAGCTTCTAGACTTGTTTGCACGGACACTAGATGAAGACCTGGACAATGCTGCAGATTCAGGACTATGGGTCACACAGTACCAAAACTTGAATGTTAATATACAGAAGTAGTCAAAATACAGAACAGACTGAAAAGAAAAAAAAAACAGTAGTACCTCTACACAAGAGAGGGAACTAAGCTGAAAGAGCTGAATAGCAATGACAAAAGGAAAGAAATACAACAGTGCAACACAAACAGGAAAGGGCAACAAACTAAATATAGGTGTTATTTGCAGAATCTTAACCAAGTAGAAGAAACAGAAGGAATAACGAAAGAAAGAATTATTAAAGGCACACCAAGGCCTGAAGACTGTTTTTGGGGTCCTAAATAAGCTGGGTATGAATTGTACACTTTTACTTTAGAAACTTATAGAACAATAATTCATGGTGCCCTACAGAGAATTTGCTTAATGCAACAATTATTAAAACCCACACAAGAGACAGAGAGAAATCATGGATCTACTATTTGTGCTTAGAAAGAGTTCAGGAGTGGTGACGGTGATCATTTCTGAAGCAATGATGACCCCACTACATGGTTTGTGTGTTACTTCAGAAACCAGTCAAAAAACAAAAATACTTTACTTCAAGCATGTTCATTGTTTCAATGTAAGGTAATGGCTCAGCACAGAGTGGTCATGAGTAGCTGAAGAGGTCAAACAATCAAGTCAGCTCTCACAATCACAACAAATTACTATTAAGAAGTTAATCACAACAAAGAGAATTTATTTTAAAAAAATATCCTGGAGAGACATAGCAGGGAAGGTTTGGTTAGGCAGAAATAGAGATCATTCAGGAAATACAAAAAACAAAAATTCATAGACTAAAATATGAAACTCTGCATTGATGAAGAGTACACAACACTGGATCTCCAACACAAGAATCTTGCAGCAAGAACTTAGACATACGATTTTTGTCAATCGTTGCTAGGGCAGCTACACAGGCTTTTGTACCTCAGTTACCTAAGATGTGCCTAATTAAACTGATGTTGTTGTTTTTGAGATAAAGGATGGCCCTCCTATAGGGCAATGTCAAAAACTGTAAGCAAGTAGCATCATCCTACTCAAAAACAGCCATGGACAATCAAAGTTACACTGCTTAAGTATGATGAAAGACCATGTGATTGTGACATAAAAATCACAAATGGAACCATTCCTGAAAAAAAAACAGAACATGTTGATGCTGCCCTTGTGAATGCCCTCTGGCTCTACATAAAGACTTGCAATACTTTACATGCTAAACAAAAGTTAACACAGTTAGCCGTCTTTTCCCCCTTCTTAGGCTTTGACGAAGGACCCTGAAAACTCACAGTTTTCCTTGATGGAATTTATTTTGGCAGACAGAAATATGCTGCCTATGCATGCCTACAGTATTCAGGAGCTGCTTGCATAGTTTTAACTTGTCCAGGAAGAAGAAAGGCAAGTTTAGAGGTAATGAATGTCAATCTTACTTCCTATAAACCTTCAAGATGCTTAAAAACTATAACTCCCTGTTGCTATTTTGCTTTACTTTCCATATATGCTTTACAATTATTTCTCAGTAAGCTAATGATTGACTTGTTATGATTGAAAAAATATTACTTCTTAATCTTGGATGGTACTGCATAGTATATATAACACATTTTTACATAGATGATACTTATTTTTACTATAAAGGTCTCCAATCTGGTGTTACTACATTCCACCAGTGCTTCATTCCAGGCAGAACTTCAAGCAGACCCAGATCAGACACTATCTCACAGACCAAGCAGAGGAAGCAGAGGTTACCTCTAAGGAACACAAAAGAAATATAAGGACAATATGACAACTCCTAAAGCCTTTCCAAACAGCTGAAGTGTTCTATGCTTATGATTTTTCCTACAGAAAATTTCCCTATACACAAAATATTTTCCTACACAAGTGGTTTTATTCCTACAAAATGAAGTATTTGTCCATGGCCAGTCAACTTCAGACTAGCATGTACCCCTGGCTCCTTAAGCACTGCAAGGATTCTATTTCCCATTCAGTTTGTCATCTTTTCATCTTATCACTTTTGCATGAACCTTTTCCCAGTCTATGGAAAAAAACACTCACCCCCTCCTCCTTGGAGTTCAAACTCCCCCCAAAACCTTTGGCTCTCATCCTGTTTATTGCCAAACTCATTGAAAAACGTATCTACCTCTATGATGTCAAAAACTCATACACATACATCATAATCTGTTTAAGTTTGAATGTGGTTTTATGGCAAGAAATACAAAAAACTGCAATGTTTTCTTTAACTGACTTGGTTCTTACATAGCTTCATAAATTCATAGATTACTACTAAGCTAACTGCCCTTGTGGGCCATTTTAAGACTAGCCAATTATCCCATGTGAGAATCAAACCCTGCACATTGTGTCTGCAAGGCAAACACCTTAACCAGTATGCCAGCCTCCTTGAATAAAGTAGAAAAGGTGAGGGATTCAAATCCTGCACCCTTGATACAAGAAACCATTGCATTATCCTACTATATTAACCTTATAATCTATCTATTAACCTATGTAATGGCTGACTGATAATGACTGGATAGATTATAAGTGATGCAGCTGAAAATATGTCAATATAGTTTGTTTTCATTTATATAAATGTATGACTATGTCATAAGTGATAATTTAATAAAGATGTTTCTTAAAAAAAAAAAAAAAAGAAATGTGAAATACTTAATGTGGACAGCGGTCATGGCTAGAAGCCATGATGTTTTAGAACAGAGAAAAAATATGTATAAGGAAAAGAACGGGCTGGGCAGCCACCTGAGAATAAGGTGTACCATGCATGATGATTGCACAAGATGTATAATGTAGATGTTGTTTAATAAAAGGTTATTTGGGATGACAAAAAAAGTTCAGATGTCAGTTATTTGGGTCTCTTGAGAGAATGATTAAGTTTATTATCAAAATTCATCAGCTATTGTCAAGATAGGAGAACCCCTTCTCAAGAGTTTACAGTAAAACAATGTACCAGGCAGGGATGTCCTCTTTCCCCACTTCTGTTTGTAATATATTTGGAACCATTAGCAAAAAAAAAAATAAATAAATAATTCATTAGGGGATTCAGGCAGTGGTGAGCAGGAGGAAAAAATGTCAGTATTGGTGGATGACATTCTTTATTAACTTAGTCTGGAAGAGGACATACAAAATCTCTTCTCAATATTGAAAGAATGTTGGATCCTAGCAGGATAGAAGATAAATTATGGTAAAAGTAAAGCTAAGGTAGTGAGTTATGTTCCTATATATGACGTGGAACAATTTCCATACATATGCGGTTACCACTGAATGAGATACTTGGATGTGTGGGAAGTGAAAGAACTACAGAAGGCAGCTAAACAGATATGGGAAGACACGAGACCCAATATAACAGAAAACTTGAAAAAAAAAACTGAAAATGATGACTTTGGAGCTGGGCAGTAAAATGCTGGTCATGAAGATGTTCACTGTCCCTTTTATCTTATCTGCTGGACAAGCTTTATTCTTGGGGGAACATAGGGGATTTACAGACATTACTGCAAAAAAGTTGAAAGAGTTGAAAAACTCCATTTAAGAGGATAAAAGACTCATGATGACTTGGGATAAACTGATTCTCCTACTGGAACAAGGGAGTCTGGGACTCCCAAATCTACAAAGCTACTTTAGCTCAAAAGATACAGAATTGAGAGCAATGGCTCTAACAAATGGATATTATGTTCTCAGTTTACATAAAGTAAGTGCAGGAATGATAAATGACTGGTAAGGCAGGGGCTGATTGCAGGTATGATCAAAGGTCTCGATGCAAACAAAACTCTTAATAAGAAACAAGCTAAAGGTTATATTTGATAAGTATAATTAGGACGAGAAACAGAATCAAGCCATATTAACAGTTTTGGTTTATAGAGACATATAGGATGTGACTGTGTGGATGAAATTAGATTAAAAGTTGCTGCTTTGTATAATTGCAAGAAAGCGTCAACAAAAATTGGTAGTGATGAAGTCAAAAAAGATCATCCTCAGAATCAAAAGAATAAGAAAACTCACAGGGGAGATTACCCTTTTCCTTTTTTACCATGAGAAGATTCAGAAACAGAACCTAGGGGAGACACAGACATATGGATCTGACTATGATGATCAAATCCTCAGCCTATCTAACTAGGACCTTCTGACAGGCTTGAGTTTGGGAATGGTAGCTTGCAGGCTTCAACTGGGGCAAGCAGGGTGCAGCCTTTTTATGTGAGGTCTTAGGCTTGGACCTGAGGGTGACATCTCTGTTAGGCCTGAGATGCAGGCAGACATCTGAATTCCAGGGATAGGGAACCGAGGAGCTCTCATAACAATAAGAGTCTCTGGATACCCTTTAGACAGTTTGACAGTGGTCTTTGAAATCCAGAACCTGTGAAGCAGCTCTGGACCAACCCAACGAGCTAAGTCCTTTACCTTGTGGAAAAGCAGAGGGACCCCATGGCATATCAGACTATAAACAGGTCTTGACAGAGGCCTGTGCCACAACCTCAGTTGTTGGAGGGGACTGCAAAAGCGTCTTATCTTCTTCAATGATAACATGCCTAAGTGGACTGGCAGATGGTAAACTAGTGTCACCCAGTACCCTAGGTTTTTGGTACTTTTCCTTCTTATGCCTTGGGAAATCAATCTTGGCCCAACAACTAGACAACATAGTACTCAAAGGCCCTAGCAACTCGCTAAAGTGCTTAGCTAAACTCTCAGTCCTCCACTTGATTGTTCTACTGTTAAAGTGAGCACAGAACCGACAGTTAGGTACGTTGTGTTTTGAGCCCAAACAAGTTAAACAAAAGGAGTGAAAGTCCCAATGTGTTATTTTGCTTGCCCCAGTGGAAACAAGTTATTAACTTTCTCTGATGGGGTACTTAGCTTTAGATGTCTTCTTTTTCTTGTGTGGACTGACTGACACACTGGCTAGCACTCTGCTACAGGCTCCGATGGCAAGAAAGAACTGAAATTATAGCGCCAACTGACTCCCTTTATACCTAGTTGTCTTTAAGTCAGTCAGGGAGTCCGGTGACTTCAAGAGGAGGAGAAAATTCTCTTGTAGTCGGGCTGGTCAAGGGCTTCCACAGCAGGAAGTCACATCAGTTATGACTGCAACAGTGACACATAAAGAGCATCTAGAGTTAATAGATGTAAAGCTGGGTAGTTACAGGTTAATAACAGAGTAGTGGTCCATGCATGGGGATTCCACAATTTGTTTTACAATAACCACTTTTATGGAGTAATATATAATTTCTGTTAAAAATTGAGCTTTCTACTTCACATTTTCTGAGGCCTAAAACTGGTCAAGACTTTTTTGTACCTTTGAGGATGAACCAAAGCATTTCTTAGTAAACTTATATGCCATGCCTCTCGTTTTTTGAAATAAAGAAGCTATAGGTTCATAGGTAGGTATTAGGCTATTGGCCCTAGGGCCAATATAAGCCTAGCCAAATGGTACCCTGGCTTTTGCCACCCAAGAAAATTATTTTCCTGTGCCCCTGTCAAGCACAGCCACAGAAGTGATCCTCGTGGTGAATTTCCTATCTCCCATCCAATCATCAAGATTTTTCTTGAAGTGTGCTAATGAGGAGCTTTGTTTGATATAGATAGGTAGTTTGTTCCAGAGTACGGGAGGTCTCTGGGACAGGAATCTATCCCTCCAGCATGTTCTGTTTATTGTGATAACAAGGTTTAGGTCCCTAGAGCGTGTAGCTCGGAGGGATTGGGATTTCTTTAAGTGGAGCATGTCCAACAGCTCTGGGTTTGACATAGCTTTGTATGTTAGGCAGAGATCGCCTCTGAGTAGGCGATATGTGACAGAGTAAAGCTGGAGTTTTTTGAGACAGTCTGTGTAGGGCATCTGTTTGAGGCTGGTAATCCTCTTTGTGAGGTATTTCTGCAGCCTTTCCAGTTGTTGTAGATGTCTTGTGAGGTACATACCAAAAGGGGCATTGTACTCTATAATGGGTCTAAAGAGTAATGAGTAGAGGGGAACAATGACCTCTTTTTTCCTGGATGAGAAACCTTTTGTGATAAGGTGTGCCACATAGAAGGATTTCCTGACTACTGTGGCAATATAATTATCAAAGGAGAGACTACTGTCCACCTGTGTCCCAAGGTCTCATCACACTTTCAGTGTTAAGTAGACTACCGCCTATGTGGTAGTTCATGGGCACAGAGTGTTTACCAAAAGGGATGACAATGCACTTTTTGGCATTGAGCTTGAGGCCATGGCTTTGACACCAGGCATCTGTCTCAGTGAGGCCCTTTTGTAGGATGTCCACATCGTTAGGAGTTTTGATTATGGCTCTTAGTTTGCAGTCATCTGCGAACTTTGTTAGCCAAGGACCTTCTGTGTTAGCCTGTACTTCAGAGAAGTAGATACCAAACAGGAGAGGACCCAAAACTGAACCCTGTGGTACTCCACTTGTCGCTGGTCTGAAGTTGGATTTAGAGTCTGCTACTTTCACAGTGTGGGTTCTGTCAGTGAGCCAGTTGGCAACCCATCTTGTGACATAGGGATTTATACCTAGTTTAGTGAGTTTATCTATAATTCCAGAGTGGGGGATGGTGTCAAAAGCCTTGGTGAGATCTAGATAGGCTGTGTGAACCACCTTACCCTCATGATCTACAGCTTTGGTGACCGCTTCAAAGAAGTCTATCAGGTTTAGGAGACATGATCTGCCATTTACAAACCTGAACTGGGTAGGGTCCAGAGTTTGGAGATTACCAATGTCACTGTTTACAAGTTCACTGATGATACGTTCCATAGCCTTGCACACCAGGCTCGTCAGGCTAATGGGGTGGTAATTCCTGGGGTCCGTGGTGGCTCCCCCTTTGTGGAGTGGGATAACCATTGATGTGTGCCATTCAGTGGGCACAAAGCCTGAGGTGAGGCTATGATTGAACATGGTACTTGGGTGGAGTGCCAATTCGTTCTGTAGTCCATGTAGAACGCAGGCTGGGATGTTGTCAGGTCCCATGAATGCTGTGTTCTTGGCTTTGGAGAGTGTGTTTTTTACCTGAGCAGCTATGATTACAGGAACTTTGCATTCTTCTGGTATAGAGATGGGCCCTTTAGGTGGTGAGAGAGGGGTAAAGTTAGCACTGAACCTATCTGCCAGGATGTTGACAATATCAGTTGGTTCTGTATATTTAGTGCCATTGTGCTGTAACTCAGAGCAGATCTGAGTGTTGCCATTGAGATTCTTGACACAGCTATAGAATGCTTTGTGGTTGTCTTTAGAATCAGTGGCAATTTTGTTATCGTAACTAGCTTTGAAGGATTTTATGAGGGATCTCAGCTTCTTACTGAGGCTGACCATGGAGTTCCTACAATCATGGGATTTTACTCTTTTTTTGCAACAGTTTCTTTCTTCTGTTGTAGAGTTTGTTTACGGCAGGGGACCACCAAACTGGCTTTTTTTTTTAGGAGGATAGCATCTTGGTTCTGTTAGGGATTGCACGATCCATGCACTCGTGTAAGTGCTTATAAAGTGCATTTGTATAGGATTCAGCAATCGTACCTCTATTGTCCGTCAGCATGGGTGTCGTGAAGTTTGCCACTTCTTTCTTAAGAAGCGTGAAGTTGGCTTTGGAGACATTTTTTTACGGTGGTTTCCCTAATGGGAGGTGGGATGTGGATGTCTAGGGTGATTAGCTTGTGGTCGGATCTGACCAATGAGGAATTGACCTCTGGTGTGGAACATCGGTTGTCCATGTTGGTAATGACCAGGTCAAGGATATTGCTGCCCCTGGTGGGGGTGTGGATATGTTGATCCAAGGCGTTGGAATTTATGAATTCCAGAAAACATTGAGCATAAGAGTTGGTACATGAGTAGTTTTCCCAGTTAATGGTGGGGTAGTTAAAATCGCCCATTATTAGGGTGTTAGGTTGTACGCTAATATTTTCCAGTGTATCAAGAAATGAGGAGTGGGAATCCTGGGGCATAGTGGGGATCTGTAGCAAGCTACAATTTGGATTGCAGTCTTGCCCAGAGTTAGCTGCACTTGGATAATCTCAGATGCATTATGCTGGACAACCAGCCTGGAGGTGTGGATATCCTTAATGAATATGGACACGCCACCACCTTTAATGTTTCAGTCCAGGTTAGGTGGCCAAAAGGTGTGGTATGAATTATAATCAAAATACCACAATAAAATAAAAAAACAAATTAAATAGAGGGAAGAACCACAAACCAGTGACCACCAAAATACTTTTATTACTCCTGACGTCTCGGCTGCAAGCCTTCAAGGAAGATAAAAACATGAGGAATCTCTGATATATATATATTATAACTCATTAATCAATAAAACAATTAATAAAACTATTAAAGCATATTAAGACCCTTTAAAGCAGCAGAGTTACATTTCAGAGCAAAATTTTCCAATTAAACTCTGAATTCATGCCTTTTGAGCTTAGAGTGTCAAACTTAAGAATGTAAAGAGCTCCTTTATATAGTAACTTGTTTTTCATACAAGAATCCAAGGGAACCTTACATAGCTGGCTTTAGGCAACAGCAAACCCTGCGGTCGCTGGGGGCCCCTTGTTCCTGGGGGGCCCCCAACCACAGCAAGTTATCTTATCTTGATATTTTGTAATGTGTTTGTCAAACCAACAAAAGCTAGTATAGCAATTCTGTATAATTAATAAACTAAGTGAGTAATAACAACTCTTACATATATCGCTTTTAAAATTCAAAGATACCTCTAGTTATAATAGCAGTGTTTTATCAAGTAACAGGCTTCACAATTCCATTTAATATTTTACCACTGACATAGGGCCCCTGTCTTAGTTAAACCTTGCTGGTCGGGATCTACTTTGGTAGCCCAAATTTATACTTACCTGAACTGCAGATTACCGAGACCACAACACTGAAATTGCAATAAACTAAACCTTCACCCTTTGGTTGACATTCTCGAATAAAACTAACAAAATAGCCAGTTTTAGGTACCTGCAATACCTGTGGCTGAAAGGGGCCCCCTTAATCATTCTTGACTGTGTGGAAACACCACAAAGGCTGCTGATGATTGTGAAAAAATGAGGAAAAAATTTATTAATTTCATGATTATGCTCTTTAAGCTGAACAGGACTGTGATATGGTCCTGTTAGGTTAAAGCTGATAATGAGTATGAGCAAGGTAAGCACTACAGGGATCAAAGCCCAGACTGATTGATCTCAGTGCGGGATGGTTTTCTCTTTCAGGGAGTTTTATAAATACTGACAGAACACCAGATTCTACATATCTCAACTTCTTTACTGAAGAAATCTGGATAATGCCAAAAATATTAGCAGAATAAAGGCTCAAAATCAGGAAAATGTGTTAAATATTAACTCTAATTCGGTAGAATAACACCTTTTGCATCAACATGCATTTTTGGACAGTGGGAAGTATAAAAATCTGATGTCTGGATTTACTGACTGTCTGTAGTCCTGAATGATTTACCAGCAAATCAAACTTTTTACAAAGGACAAAGCAAAATTATTAGGCAAAATCAGTGAATGTCTCTGAAATCAGGAACAGTGACAGGTATGCATTACTACTCAATGAGATAAATAAAATGACTTACCCCTACTGTTGTGTGGCAGTACCAGTGTTGCTTAATGTATTGCTATTTACTGAAATAAAAAAATAACTAGTATTGCTGTGTCTTAATGCTTGTGTGTGTGTAAGTAAAAAATATCACAGATTATTATCTGTGCACACACCCAATAATGTCAGGACGCATACATTATTCTTTTGGGCATCAATAAAAAAGTGCCACTAAAAAGTAATTACATTTCAAAACTAAGGCATAAAATATATCACAGAACATTCAGACTGATCTTTTAGGAGTCTAGTGGCCTCACTCCCAGACTGTATAAATGGATACGGCGAGGCCCCCTTAATCATCCTTGACAGTGTGGGTTTCCTACAAAAGCTGCTGTTGGTTGTGGAAAATGAGCAGAAAGAAAGGTATGAATTTTCTGATTATAGCCTTTAGCCTGATATAACCCTGTTAGGATAAAGCTAATAATGGTCTCTGCACTCAGCTGTACCCATTCTAAAAACATCCCTATTGAGATGTGTGTGCCTGTGTGTACAGAAAGTTGTTGCAGGTTATAGGGGGGGGGGGTGGCTGGGGATTGTGTTATTGTTCCTTTAATTTTCATCACAGTTAAACCATAGAGGTGTGGAGAGGAGGTCATTATAGCTTGTGCTTGGGCTGAGGACAATGTGGTCATTGTTTATTTTATTTTTCTCAAAGACCTCAGAGGTGTACAAAGAAGGTTAGTACAGCTTGTGTAGGACCACTATACTGCCTAGCAGCATCAACATAGAATTCATTACTGTAATCATTATTTTTTCACTTTTCTCACAATCACACATCAGGCATGTATATAGCTGGATGCCTTTGGGGGTTAGGGCTGAGGAGTGAGGAAGCATGTATATGTACATCAGCAGTCACTTATAATACACGACTGCAGCAATTTGAACTTCTGCTTTCATCCCACTCTAACACCAGAGGAATGTGTAGGCAGGGAGTCTTTTTTTTTTTTTTTTGGAAGGTTAGACAGGCAGGCAGTATTCCCAGACAGGAACTATGTATCCTCACAACAGTTGTCTTGTTAGTTAATTGTCAGCTACTATTTTGTCAGATTTGGACATTAAGTATTGGGCAGAATTTAGGTCTTAAAAAAAAAAGACTGAAATTCTTTTCTTACTCATGACTTTTGTTTATGCCACCATTGGATTAAAATGTTGGGGAAAACCTCTAAAATGCATCCCAGAGCATCTATAACCTCTATGATTTCAGAAGACACCAGCTTAACTGAGTTATTTCTTAAATGTTTTTACTGGTTTTATTTTTTGGGGTTGGGGGTTGGTATAATAGTTAAGGTGTTTGCCTCACAGACACAGGGTACAGGGTTTGATTTTCACATTTGGAAGGGAAACTGGCTAAGCCTCAAAGGGCCCACAAGGGCAGCCAGCCTAAAACTTACCTATGAACCTGTGTTGTCTTGGTCAATAAAGGTGTGTTGCAAGGATGCCAGGGAAAACTAAAGCCGAACAACAACACTTAATTTCTTTCCTTAGTCATAATTTCTGTTCAAGCCATCATTGGATGAAAAGGCTGTATAAAAAAAAAAAAAAAAACTTTAAAATGCACACCAGACCACATACGAAGTTATGGCTTCTTGAGAAAGCTAAAGAGTACGGCAAAATGTGAGAAAAGGAAGAAAAAAGTAATGTGCACAGTATGGGGAGCCCAAGACGGGAGGAAACAGAGTCAGCACTGGAGGGTGTGTGAGTGCGCATGTGGGGTGGGGTGGGGGTGGGCTGAAAAGTACAGTTTTGTACCTACCATAAATGTAGATGTTCGAGGATCCACATTGCTGCAGTCATAACCTGGGGGTAGTCCGCTGTCCTCGGTCGGCCCGAATACCAAAGAGCTAGGCTGGCGTCGGTCATTGTCGCCTAGAGCTGACGTCAGTACGTAGTAGTACTTAAGCGCATGACCGACGCCATATCCTCAGTCTTTCTTGCCCCAGATGTCAGAAGGCCTAAAAATGAAGGCCAGAACTAAAGTAGTAAAAGCCCAACAACCATCAGAGTGGAACTAAAGAGTATCCCAAAAAGAAACCCAGCAACCACAACTATAGAGGGGAAGGAGGGAGGGATAATTGGACTGCAGCAATGTGGATCCTCGAACATCTACATTTATGGTAGGTACCAAACTGTACTATGTTCTTCGTCTCACATTGCTGCAGTCATAACCTGTGGGTAGAATCCCAAAGCAAAGGAAAAGGGAGGCTGGCAAACTACAAAGCATTAGGAGCTGCTAACATGCCCTGTAAAACTGCAGTGGCAAACCCAGCCCTGGACTTGGAATAAAGAGGGAGATGGTAATGCTTAGTAAAAGTGTGTACTGAACTCCAAGTAGCTGCCTCCAAAATATCCTTAGTAGCTACACCCCTTAGAAAAGCAGTAGAAGTGGCAGTAGCCCTAGTAGAATGAGGTCTGATCCCAGCAGTAACATCCTTCCCATGATGAGAATAACAAAAAGCAATACAATGACCAATCCACTTTGAAATAGTCTGCTTTGAAACAGCTTTCCTTGTGAACTCAAAGCAAAGGAAACAAATAACTGTTGAGTCTGTCTGAACTCCTTAGTTCTGCTCAAATAGTAACGTAACTGCCTGTGGATATCCAAAGAATGCAAGACTTTTTCCCCTTTATTTTGGGGATCAGCATAAAAAGTAGGCAAATGAATAGACTGGTTCAAGGCCACATTAGAAACCACTTTAGGCATAAAAGTAGGGTTAGTTCGCAAAGAAACTCTATCCTTATGAAATATCAAAAAGGGTTCAACTGCCATGAGAGCCTGCAATTCAGGTACCCTCCTAGCAGAAGTAATGGCCAACAAAAAAGCAGTCTTCCAAGACAAAAACTTCAGTTCAGACGTAGCTGCAGGTTCAAAAGGAGGTAAAGTAAGTTTCTCCAAAACAAAATTGAGATCCCAGGAAGGAGTAGGAGCTCTACGTGGAGGTCTTATATTCTTTGCCCCTCTAAGAAAGTGTTTGAACAAAGGATGAGAAAATAAAGGAGGGTCACAATCATAGTGAGCAGAAATGGCTGCAGCATGAACCTTCACAGAAGAGAATGACAAACCCTTGTCCAGTAATTCAGTAAGATACTGTAATGCAAAACTCAAATTAGGCACTGAAACATCAAAACCCTTTGCAGTGCTCCAAAGAAAATATCTCTTCCATTTATCAGCATAAACTTTTCTAGTGCTAGGCCGCCTGGCTTCCAAAATGACATTCAAAACCTGTTGAGGAAGCTGAGACCCCACCGGCTCCATCACAGAATACGCCAGGCTGTCAGATGGAGGGACTGCCCCCGAACATTGAGAAAATGATTGTTTGACTGGGACAACAAATGAGGAACCTGTGGCAGAAGCCAAGGAGGCTCCTGGATTAAACTCCTCAGCAGAGGATACCAATGCTGACGTGGCCAATCTGGTGCTATTAGAATCATGCAAGGCTTGTCCTGTCTGACTTTCAAGAGTACCTTGGGGAGAAGAGGCAGAGGAGGAAAAGCATAAACGTGAAGGTTGTTCCAACTGAAAGATAGAGCATCCACTTTCCAAGAATCTGGGTGGAACATCTTTGTGCAAAATTTTGGAAGTTGAAAATTCAGTGGAGAAGCGAACAGATCTATGTCTGGAGTTCCCCAAGCCACAGTCAATTGTTTGAAAACCTGAGGGTCCAGTTTCCACTCGTGGGGATCCACAATTTGCCTGCTCAATAAATCTGCTAGGGAGTTCTGAGCTCCTGGCAGAAACCGTGCTTGAAGATTGATTCGAAAACTCAGAGCAGTCTCCCACAAAATCATTGCTTGCCTGCAAAGAGGGTAGGAATGGGTTCCCCCCTGCTTGTTGATGTACCACATGACTGTTGTGTTGTCTGTTTGAATCAACACCTGTCCCGGCTGAAGCAAGTCCTTGAAGGCCATCAAGGCAAATTGAACTGCTAACATCACCTTCATGTTGATATGCAAATGTAATAGCTTGGGAGGCCACATGTCTTGTATCCATTTCCCATTGAAGTGTGCTCCCCAAGCCAAGTCCGAGGCATCCGTCGTTAGAATCTGACTCGCCTCTGGTCGGGTCACAGAGAGTCCCTTGTTTAGGTGACATTCCTGAGCCCACCACAAGAATTCCTTCTGGATGCAAGGTATAATCCGAATGACAGTGTCCAAACCGTGGCAGTGTTGAGTCCACACACTTTTGAGATACCATTGTAGCTTCCTCATATGCAGTTTGGCATTGGGAAGTACTAGAATGCAAGATGCCATGAACCCCAAGGCTTGAAGGACTGTCCTTGCAGTCGGCCTGGACATTACTGATAACTGCTGGAAGTAAAGATGAAGAGTTCTTTGTTTGTCCGGGGTCAGAAATGCCATCTGAGAAGCTGTCTTCAGTCTCACACCCAGAAAGCACATGTCCTGAGAGGGTACTAGACTGGACTTTATTTCGTTCACAGAATACCCTAGGCACCTTAAAACTGCCATTACATACTTGAGATGTTGTAGTAATATGTCTTTGTTTTGAGCAAGAATCAGGCAATTGTCCACATAAGGGTAAATTTGTATTCCTCTCTGTCTGAAGAAAGCAATCAAAGGAGCCAGAACTTTTGTGAATACTCTGGGTGCAGTAGATAAACCAAAGGGCAATGCAGAGAACTGATAATGTGAAGTACCAGCCTGAAATCTCAGGAATCTCCTGCAACTGGGCCTGATAGGGATGCGAAGACAGGCCTCTTTGAGATCCAGGGTTACCATCCAGTGATCTTTGCCTAGCATAGGCAGAAGCTGTTGTAATGTTAACATCTTGAACTTTGGAATGTCTAGGTAGGTATTGAGAATGGACAAATCCAGAACTGGCCTCCAAGTGTTTCCTTTCTTTGGCACTAGGAATAGACGGGAATAAAATCCTAGGCCTACTTCTGACGGAGGGACCACCTGAATTGCCTCCATCTGCAAAAGCAGAGAAATTTGCTCCTGAGCCTCCAGCCTTTGCTGAGGAGGCACATCCGGCATGCCTTTGAAAGGAGGAAAAGTGTGAAAAAAAAACTTGTAACCTTGATTTATTACATCCAACACCCATTGGTCCTGGGTGACCAAATTCCAGTTTTGTTTGAAAAGTCCCAACTTTCCTCCTAGAGGAGCTGCCAGTAAAGAAGGGTCTGGCAGCGGAAGATACAGGTCATTGGGTCTGCTTACGAAAGGGCTGACCCCTACCATCCCCAGAAGACTGTGCAGGGGAGCTCCAAGTCCTAGGCCTGAAGGAACCCTGAGCGTGAGCCCTGCCTCTACCACGTCTAGACCTGCCCTTAGACTGATAATCCGAAGAAGGATAAGACCATCCTCTAGCAGGCCAATTCCTACTAAACTTAGGGGGCTGCACCTGCATAAAATCCTTGACCGTCTGCATAGACTTAGCCTTATCTTCCATCTTTTTCAAAACTGATTCCACAGGAGGGCCAAAAAGTACTTCAGATTGAAGAGGAGCATCCAAAATCCGAGCCTTAACATGTTCTGACAAATTTTGATCCTTAAGCCAGGCATGTCTACGAATAACTGAACCTGTAGCAGTCACCCTGGATGAAGCCTGAAGAGCATCAAAACCACACTGCAAAGAATGTTTGCCAACTTGATCTGATGCATGAACCAACTCCTGGAGCTCCTTACACTCTATACCCTCAGATAAAGCATCCACCTTAGATTTCAATTGGCCTAACAAAAAATTCTGATACTTCAGCATATGAAATTGGCAATTCAAAGCCCTCACAGCTAACGTAGAGGAGGTGTACACTTTTTTCCCCCCACCTATCTAACGCTCTAGAATCCTTATCCAAAGGAACTGGATTCTTAGCCACAGAGGCCCTAACACCCTTCGGACCTTGAATAATAGTTTCCGGATCAGCTCTAGGACTCTTGTACAAATACTTATGTGCTTCTGGAACTCTGTAATACCTGTCTGGCTTAACAGGGGCCGGAGGCAAAGAATCAGGATTAAGGGAAGATTCAGAAAAAACATCCTGAACAACATCTAAGACAGGAGGAATAGCCAAGGGCCTATGTTGTGGCAGAAACAAAAATTCCCTAAGCCTTTTCCAAGAATCTGAAAAATCTTGACCTTCCCACTTGAAATGTTCCCTCATGGAATGTAAAGTCTCAGAAAAGAAAAATCCTCTGGAGGAGAAGCAGACGGACAGGAGTCCTCTGCATCTGAATCTGAATAGGAAGGAAATCCTGAATTTCTTCAGCTGAGGATTCAGAGTAGTCAGAGGAATGATCCATTCCTCTAAATCTGCCTCCACCCTAGGCCTCTTCTCTGGGGGGCATAGAACCCTGATCAAAGTAATCAAGTCCTCTGCCATTTTCAACATATGCTTTTAGGAACAGGGGCTGGAGAGCTAGAACTATGACCAGGGCCAACAAGACAAGGTTTGGCCTTAGCATGGCCTTTAGCCACTGAAGTAGAAGGCCTAATAACCTTTGTAAAGCTGGAACTACAGACACCTGAGAAGCACCCTCAGCCTGGCCTAACTCCTGAGAGGCCAACTCCTGTAAAGTAAAGGCTCCCCTGGGATTCAGTGAACCCTCGGCAGGATCCACAGATTCAACCGAGGCTCAGAACCGGCGCCTGCAATGGACGACTCATCCGTTTAGACCTTAAAGTTTTTCCTTACGCTTTTAGCGGTAGCGGCGCCGGAGGATCCGACGGCATGTTATAGTTACACCGTTTACCAAAACAAGCCTGGCACAGTCTAATCTTCGTTTAATGGTGCGCTTATTAAATCTAGCACAAAGCGACACCCGACCACGTCGTGCTCAGGCCCCAAACAAGGAATACAGAAAGAATGATAATCCCTATGAGGTATCTGTTTCCCACAAGAAATACAATTATTAACTTTTTCTGACATCCGGATAACTGAGGCAAGAAAAGACAAAAATTTCCCCAACGGGGTACTTAGCCCAACTTGGTCTTCGGTCTGAAACTCGATAAATGAAAATTTCAGAACGCCGAACGGCACTTGCAAACGCTGCTTCTGCTTCGGACCACGCGGCAAGAAAGACTGGGGATATGGCGTCGGTCATGCGCTTAAGTACTACTATGTACTGACGTCAGCTCTAGGTGACAATGACCGACGCCAGCCTAGCTCTTTGGTATTCGGGCCGACCGAGGACAGCGGACTACCCCCAGGTTATGACTGCAGCAATGTGAGACGAAGAACATCAGTAAGCAGTGCCTAGGGCACCATTTTGCCTAAGCCCAGTCCTGTACATTGAGGAATTGTAATGTATAATTGTTGCAACTTAATGCCAGTAACTGTGAATGTCCCTTTGTGATATGGACCAACATAGTTTGGTACATAGGGCTGTTGTATTGTAAGAACATTGTAGCTACGGGTCAGTTGATCTGTACCACTCCTAAAAGTTTGCAACATGAAATAAGAGGCTGCTTAGGAGGAGTGGTAGTGACAGGGTGATACTTGGACTGAAAGTGCCTCAGGGGCCCGACTTGACATTTGCTGGGGACCCCCAAAATGCTAACACCGGCCCTGGAACCTTATCAATTCTTTCTAAAACTGTGCCCTGCAAACCTTTTGCAGAACTTTGATGTTCATTCTGAAAATGCACTGCCACTGAACTAGATTCTTTAACATTAATTATGTCTCTAATATGTTCCAACAGTCTTACTTTAAAAGCTCTCTCTGTTTGTCCAATATAAAACTTGCCACAAGGGCACTTCAAGGCATAAATAATGCCTTCTGTACTACATTTAAAACTACCTTTAACATTAAATTTCCTTCCATTAATATATTCAAAACTATTTGTAACATATTTACAAGCTTTGCACTTTCCACACACCTGAGTATCTACATAGGGAATAATAAAATCTAAATTAACTGGGGGCATGATGAATTTACCTTTAACTAGCATATTTTTCAAACTTCTCCCCACCCTGTAAGACACTTTAAGTTACTTGGGACGCCATGGATACATTTCTTTTTTAGATTGCAAATAATTCCAGTAGTATTTTACTAAATTAATCACAATATCACTAAAACAACTATTATATCCGTTTCAGAATTTACTAAATTATATTCATGTTTATATCTTCCTTGAAGGCTTGCAGCCATGACATCAGGAGTAATAAAAGAATTTTGGTGGTCACTGGTTTGTGGTATGAATTATAGAATGGTAATGCAGGGGTGCTCTCTGGAGCCTTGAACCAGGTCTCTGTCACTGCACAGATGTCGATGTTCTCCATTTTAAGGAGTGCCTTGAGTGACTGCATTTTGAGGTTTAGATTTCTAGCATTAAGTAGCATTACCCTCAGATTTTGCTTGCTTGCACCTGTTACAGTGGTGAATTTGTCATTTGAACCTTGCCTAAAAAAGACACTATAGGGGTGGCAAGAGCCTTAGCCATTATCCGGAATCCCAAGGGTGACAGGTGCAGGCCATCTCTGGCAAAGCATCGTGGTTTGTCGATCATGTCATCCCAGGCAGACAGATACTGGATCCCCTTAGAATGACACCAGAAGCTTAGCCAATTGTTGAAGTCAATCATTTTGTCCTTGTACTGTGGCATCATTCTGGGTGACGGCAGGATGCTACTCAGGGCTAGGGTCATACCTGCCTGGGCTACAAGATTGGACAGCTCCTCCATGTCTCTTTTCATGTAGCCCAGGGAGGTACATCTCAGGTCATTCACACCAACATGGACAATGACAGAGTCATATTTGTACTTGTTGTGGAGTGACCTGAGTGCGTGCGTTATGTGGTGGATCCTGGCAGCTGACAGTAACTTTCTCCTTGTTTAGCCTGATGAATGGAACATCAGTGTACCTGACTATAGAGTCACCTATGACTAGAGTATTGGGTACGTTGTTATGCCTTATGGGCTGTGGTTGAGTGGCACACTGAGTTTGTGGGCTATGTTGGGGGGTGGAGGTTGTTTGCGTTTCTGCTTTGGAGGTCCCTGTTGCTTGGGTAAATTTTTATTGAGAGCATCCGGGAATGTAGGTGTGTGTTTTGTGTTTCTATGTGTGTGTTTTGGGGGACTATGTGATGAGTGTGGTGTGGTGCAAGTGTTTACCTTCTCCTCTTGACTGTCTAGTACAGTCTTGGGTGAAGAGAGCTTTGCTTCCAGTTTGGCTATATAAGTGCATCTCTCACAGGTTGTAGTGTTGGGTGGTAGGAGGTGAGGTTTGTCTGTGTGCATGAGGTAATTGCCCCAAGATGCCCAGATTCATCAGGTAGATAGGAGAAAACACCAGGAGCTGACCCTTAGACATGCCTGGATAGGTGCTTATTTATTAAGTACTAAAAACTGTTTTCCTCTAGACAAGTGAGGGAAAGTTGAGTGCTGTTCGTAATTTGTAGCTTATTTAGTGCTTACAATGAGTTCTGAACAAGTGCTGAGCTCAAAGAAACAGATCTGAGTGCTGAAACTAGAAAACTGGCTAGTTCTAAGAAACAAAATTAAGCTAGAAGGCTTCCCTCCAACACACAAAGGCTTGGGGGCTCAGAAGCTTACAAACAGTCCTGGATACAGCAAATCTGTATCTGGACTAGGCGACTTACAGAAAAGGCAGGAAACAAGCTTAGAAAAATGCTTTTTGTTTTTTTGTTTTTGTAAAGTGGAAAGGGGAAAGGAGGAGCAGAAACTAAGTGGGTTGGCCTTCTCAAATGTTTTCCCTGGATTAGGTAGACTATGGTAATGACACTAGACTGGGAGGAGTGTCCCAGATCAAATTTGCAGTAGAGGTGGGCAACTGCAAAGCCACCAAGTATAAAAACAGTTGCTTCCTCCATTCTGCAGGTAAAAATGTCTTCTTTTAGATGGGACATGCACTCATAATACATAGGAGTTTCTCAAAATAGACCCTGATTTTACTTTCTTCTAAATCTGAAGACTTACTTGACTTCTCCAGTGCTAGTCAACCAAAATGATGCCACCCTGACAGAATGTCAACTTACAAACATCTTTAGAGCCTAGGTTTAATATTATTCTCTTAAGAAAACACTTCACAGAGAACAGTTTTCCACTCATTTCTTATTGTCTGTTGTAATATGCTAACTTTTACTGAAATATTCAGTGGTGAAGCTGAAATGGTGAACAGTAACCATGCATTCCCAATTTTTCGTCTCAAATTATGGGAGTCCATCCTACCCAAACTTAAAGACACTTCATTTTACCCCACATTCCATGGAGACTGCTAAAATCTCATCAACTTAATCAAGTTAAATGTTCCTGCCACCCAACAGATTATATAACCTAAATCAGCTATTACCTCTCCTCCACTAGTTTCCACTGCTTCAAGTTTCCCACTTCAGACTTCTCTACACAAAGTTTATATACATTACTTTTATCTTCATACGTGTAAAGCAAGTTATGTACTTTAATGTATACTGATACCAGTTTAATTTTTATCCTCTTACTTTACTGGTTTATGTACTTTTGCAGTCACTTTCTTTGTATTTTATTCATGGTAAATCCATGGTTTTGTTACTTTGCAAGAGCGGTCATATTACTGAACCCAGTATGAGACTGAGATTAGTCAGAAGTGATCACTGCTCTATACTGGTTAAGAAATTCAATAAATAAATGAATGAAGTATTTGTCACATATTTGTGTTTGCACTTAAAGTAACGGAAACAAGTAAGTTGCTGTTAACCTGGACATACACATTACCTTCTGTCACCTTTTCTGTGTCTATATTCTTCAACCTTTCTCTCAGGTGATGCTGCTTCTTTTCATCTTCCTTACTCTCTTGCTGTTCTTTAACGCTCATTTCTTTGTCCTCCTTCTTCTTTTGTCTCATCTTCTCCTGAGCAGACTTTGATAAGGTAAATTTAATCTGTGCATGAAGTACATTGAAATATATGTATACAAGAAGTTTATAATTATTTTATATAAGACTTGATTCTGAAAACTATATCAAATGATATAAAAACAGAAAGCTTACATCTGCTTTATATAGTACCTTAGTCTGAAAACTAGTGTCTTTCTACAACACCTCTGTAGTTTTGTTTTGCAAAATTTCACATTTGAAAGGGTTTTACATTCCTTATACAATCTTTTTCACATGATTAAAAGGTTTCTCAATGGCTTTTCAACTACTAACAAAAAGCGACAGCAAAGAGGTATCATATTTTAAATTATGACAGTGTCAATTTAATTTTAAAAACTTACTGCAATCCATATCCTAGTACAAGAAGATGCTAGAGAAAGAGCTGTGATTTGAAGAATGCAGTCAAGCTCAATGAAACTTTTAATTCCTAAAAATGTTTTGTATAGCCATGTATGTATCTCCTCTACTGTAAGATCACATTTTTGTGAGCCATGTTTCACACTTGAGAACCTTTTTCTCTTTTCCCCAGTATTGTACAACTATACAGATAGCATGTATATATATATCCAAGGGGATATAAGGGGGGCAGTGGTAAAGTCCCATCTATGGGGGGTCAAAGGAACTTGCTCTAGTGCAAAAATGAACGTTTAAAGTTATTTCACCTACAATTTTAGATGGTGTATCTTTCAATAAGTATGACTCATACAGTACACCTCGGGGGGGGGGGGGTCTGTTCATAAAGTCACTTCCTATCCAACAGTAAGAGAATATGACATGAGGAGAAAACATCATTTACAAATTATTGCATTTGGTTTATGCCTGAGCCTGTTTCAATTTGGCTTTTTCTAAAATATAGGATTGCTTCTTCCTTGTATTTTTCTCATCATCTATTACACCACACAGGCAACGGGGGTCTGGATGGAAAGATGACAAAATCAGCAAGTAGAGGAGAGTAGTATTGCTGGAAGTGAATTCATCCTCAAGTCTTAGTGAGTACCTTCATGAGTTGGACCCTGTTTTTACATGACACAAATATATAGACTATATTTTATACAGCATATATCATGGATAGAAGTAGATTACAAATATAAAAGACAGCTGGGTGCACAAGTCCCTGAACAAAAGCTGCCCAATCCTGATAGGCACACTGGTGCCAGGACTAGAAAAATGACAGTGTAGAATCCTCAAGACATAAAAACATTCCTACAATGGGATTAGGCCAACTTCAAGGGAAGGATGGCCTTCTACATTGTAGAAATAAAATTGTAGTCCACAAAAATTGACAGGCCAAAACGAGCCATAAAGATGATAGAATGGACTACTGAAGATAAGAAAAAAATCTTGTATTGTTACTATTATGAAAGAAGCTCAGAATTTCTGGATAGAAGAGATTTAAAAAGAGTAAGACAGAAATTAGAGGAAATAAAAAAAAATTTACAAGAAAAACTGTCAAAAGCTTCAAATGCAAATTTGTTTTCATTAATACAACAGATTCATGAAAAAAACATTATATAAACCAAGAAACCTTGGCCTGTTTGGAAAAAGAAGCTACTGAGGAAGTGCGAAAATATAAACAACAAAATCTACAGATTTTTGAGAGGCATAAAAAAGAAACATCGACATGAGAAAGAAAAAGATTTAATATGGCGCAACATTTATGCAATGGAGAAAGCAAAACTAACCAATACAAAAAAAAAAGCACCAATGATATTAGAAGAGAAACAAAGGCAAAGGAATCTGGATATGGAAAATTTTACAATGCAAAAAATAAGAAAGTAAAGGGGAAAGTAGAAAAGAGGATAAGCAATGGAGAAATTAAAGAAATACTGCAAAGAGATCAGCTATGTGGGTAAAGACAAGCCCAACAAATAACAGTAAAATGACAAAAAACAAAGATCCAGTCAACACAATTTTAGGCAAGAAATAAAACCTTTTAATTTACTTGGAAAGTGCTTTCACACCAAGTTGCTGCTTTATCAAACCATAAAAGCACACAATAAAATACATTTTATTCTAGCTAAAACATCTCTAATGAAAGTCTTTCGGCTTTTCCTGGTTAGGGATCGCCACAGCTGAACAACCGTCCGCTAATGATTGGCAGTAGATTTTTATGGTACCGAGTTGGCAGCCTGACGCCCAACCTTCAAAGAAGGCATGCCCATTCATGCACGCACCTACCTGCATGTCTTTAACGTCACTCGACCATGGGGAGGACATGCAGACTCCAAACAGAAGGCGCTACAGCCGAGAATCGAATGGGAGAACCTCTTGCTGTGAGGCGACAACGCTAACCGCTGCACCACCGGGGCTTTAGTTAAAACATCTCTTATGAATCTAATAAAACAATCAGTGAAACAAATCCCATGATCTCAAAGCCAATTTTAAAGGAATCACATTATTTAGTCAAGACTTTATTTTATTCTTTGCTTTTATGGTCTGATGAAGCTCCGACTTGGCGTGAAAGTGCTTACCAAGTAAATTAAAAGATTTTATTTCTTGCCTAAACCTATGCTGATTGGACCTTTGTTTTTTGCCAAGTTGAAGAAATAGAAACTGAAGTCATGGATTATCTAAGAAGTGAAGGATTTAGTGTAGAAAATCCAACATCACAGCATGATGGAACAGGGAGTCCCCATATTAAGGAAAAACAGGTGGAACAGAAAGCATCTGATCAGCTGCCACATAGAGATACTATGCAGCCTTCAGTAGGAAACCAGCTCAAACGTTCAGCTGGAGTTGCACAGCAAGAGAAAGAAAAGGAAACCGTGGCAACTGTGATGCAGTCAATGTTGCAGAGTGATAGGCCAGTGAATTCCTATATGAAAGAGAAAAGGATGATGCAAGATGCAGCTGAAGAGAATATGTCACAGGAAGATGTTCTGGAACTAGCTGTAGAATGCCTTCAGGAAATGGAGAGCAAAGAATGTGCCCTCAGTTTAGAAGAAAATAATCTAAGGGAAGAATTGCTTGATTTAACAGAGATGGATAGACATATTAAGATTAATGAAAGAAATAGATTGCAGAAAGTCAGTAAGACCCAAAATGTTAGAAGTCTGATAAAACAAATGAACACAGTAATCAAGACTATTAACAGAAATTCATGTGACAAAACAGAACTAAATAGGATATATTACTGCGCAGCTAAATTAATAACAAATAAAGTCTTAACACAAAAATACAGTGCAATTAGATAAAGAAAGGGAAGAAATCAAATGTCATCATGGAAGATAAAGAAAACTATAAAACAATTAAGACAAGACGTGTTAATATTAGAAGAGTATAGAAGAGGGAAGAGATCAACTAAAACACTTGGAAAGACAGACGTGATAAAAGCAACATGTAGCATTACTACTATAAAGCAATTAAGACAAGAAGTGTCACTGTTACAAGAGTATAGAAGAGGGAACAGATCAACAAAAATACTCAGAAAGATGGACGTGATAAAAGCAATGCGCAGTATTATAATGGATCAGGATCTATCATACACTACTGTAAATAATTAACTAAACATATCGGCACAGGCAAAAAAAACTTGTAAGATATGCAGATAAATATAAAGGAAAAGTACAATATAAGCAATTCATTGATGACCCAAAATATTTTATAGAGAATTGGGAAACAAAGCAAAAGGAATGGAAATACCACCAAAAAAGAAGAACTAGACACATTTTAGGGACATATCTATGAAGATCCTGTAGAATATAATAAAGATGCTGGATGGACAGAAAAAGAAACATATTAAACGTGATGAATGGATAGAAGAAGTAAAAGAAACTGTAAGAGGTTCAAATGTACATGATATGAACTAGGATAAAGTAATGGCCAGTGAAAGTGAAACAAAATTAAAAAAGCTCCTAAATGGAAATGTCCAGGCCCAGATGCAGTACCTAACATCTAGCTAACTGCATTAACATCTTTACATGAAGATTTAATCTTGGTAAGAGCTTCTTATATGCTCATCCCGAATGGACACCAATCTGTTTAACAAGAGGAAAAGTGATACTCCTCCTCCTTAGCAGTGAACCTGCAAGCTATCTTAAAAAAAGCAGACCAGTAAGAAGTTATGTTCTTACCATAACATTCCATCTGCGTTGCCCATTTTCATTCTTCCTCAGCAAGTGGGTTCAGATCCAAACCGTCGGATCCGACCTGGCCATTGCTAAAGCTCATGGTAACCAAATCTCTTGAGCTTCTCCCTTACCATAATGCACTTCCCTCAACTGCCTCAGATCTTGTTTACTGCTCAATAGAGAATAAAGATGAAATAGTTAATTTAGAAGCCATATCCAGAAGTAATGCATAAACAACAATATACAGGAATCCTGTAAACACTTGTTCCTCCAGAAGCGTTAGGATGGGGGTTGGTGGGAGGGAAGTTGAGGAAGAATGAAAATGGTCAACACAATTGGAACATTATGCTAAGTACATAACTTCTTTATCTGATGATGTCAGTTTTCATTCTAACGTCAAATGGGACAGTGTCCCTAACTACCTTTTGTCCAGGGTGGATTCAAGGAAGGATATTCCAGAGCACCACATAACCAAATGATGCCCTGCCTCTGGAGACTAGATCCAATTTGTAATGAGTTACAAAGGTATGAGGAGTAGCCCAAATTGCTGCTGCACCTATATCATCCATGGACATTCTTGACTTAAAAACTGTGGAAGTCACCATGGATCTAGTGGAATCAGCTTTCAAGGAATGTGGAAGAGTAACACCCAGTTTAGTGTAAATGAAGGAAATGCAGTTTGTCAACCACTTTGACAATGTAACTTAAAGGACAACCGCACCCTCAGACTCAAAGAACATATTTATTTCATCATGGTTTGGTGTTTCCTACATTTTAACAGCACTCTGGGACTATTTAGAGCTTTTTAGATATTTTTATATGCAATTTCTGACTCTGACCACATGGGGGCTGGCATTTTGAAATAATTCAGACTGTTTACTCTGCCTCTAAGTATCCCAGAATGCATTGTCTCCAAAAATTGCATCAGATCTGCCACATTTTCCCTTAAGCTGCTGTCACTTCAATGACTTAACAGGCATTCACTGCTGTCTTAAAAGTCCCCTACTTTTGGTTAAAATGTTATCCTTTTTCAGTGACTACTTCAAACACAAGCAGTGCAAATGCTACAGAACAGAACTGAAAAGTGCATTTCATTGCTTTTGTTTCTTAGAAATGCTAACTTGCTTTCTTTTGTGAAGGCTGAAATCTAGTTCTTCAAGGCATCTCCCCTCCCACTTCACACCTACCTTCCCTAGCTGTCAAAGAGCTAAGGGTAATTTGACCCATTGTCTGCATGTGATTGACAGCTCACAGCAGGTGAACAGAGTAATGTACTGTTTTCTTGTCAGCCTTTCCCTCCTTACAGTGGGACACTTTTTTTGTTGCACTCCTCCTGTCAAATTTAGAATCAAG
Source organism: Protopterus annectens (assembly GCF_019279795.1). NCBI lineage: Eukaryota > Metazoa > Chordata > Ceratodontiformes > Protopteridae > Protopterus > Protopterus annectens. The sequence continues at coordinate 601,918,880 of NC_056737.1, forward strand.
CTACATAGCACTGGGAATAATCATGGTTTTGCAAAGCATCAAACTCCCACTTATTTTTCCATCCCGTTTGATTAAATAGCTAACAAATGACACACTATAAACATGAAATATTTTACAGACTTGCATGACAGCACCAACATGCTTTTTTAAGACATAATTTAAAAAATTACAGTATTGCATACTTTTTATAATCTGATGTAGTGTTGTTGGTTAATTGTGACAGACATCTGCTTCTTATGCAAAAACATGCAATTAATGTAAACGTATGGTTATTGCAAATTTATGCTCTTAGTTTTTGCAGCTGCTACTGTGCTTCTGCCTGTACTTTGTCACATATTGGTAGGGCAATGTAAAGCAATATGACAATACAAAAACAAAGTTTACAAAATTTAGAAATTACATCCAAAAATGAGACTCACCCACACTTACTCATTCACCCACACTCACTCACTCACCCACTCACCTCACCACACTCACCCAATCACTTCACCACACTCACCCACACTCAACTCACTCACTCACCCACCACACTCTCTCACACTCACTCACCACTCACCACCTACCACACTCACTCTCACTCACCACTCACTCAGACACCTCACTCACCACACTCACGCTCACCCACACTCAACTCACTCATCCACACTCACGCACCACCCACACTCACCACACTCACTCACCACACACCCTCATCCACCACATCTCACTCACCCACACTCACTCACCACACTCACTCACTCACCCACCACACCCACTCACCAACCATACTCACCCACCCACACTCACTCACCACACTCACCCTCACCCACCACAATTCACTCACTCATCCACATTCGCTCACCCACACTCACTCACCACCCACCACACTCACTCACCCACCCACACTCACCCACACTCACTCACCACCCTCACTCATTCACCAACATTCAACTCACACACCCACATTCAACTCACCCACCCACACTCAACCACTCACTCACCCACCACACTCACCCACACCAACTCACTCACCCACACTCAACCACTCACCCACACTCAACCGCTCACTCACCCACCACACTCACCCACCCACACTCACTCACCCACACTCACCACCCACACCCACTCACTCACTCACCACCCACACTCACTCACTACACTCACACACCACCCACCACACTCACCTACTCACTCACCCACACTCACCCACCCACACACCACACTCACTCACTCACTCACTCACCCTCAATCACCCCCACACTCACCCCCACACTCACTCAACTCACACACCACACTCACTCAACTCACACACCACACTCACTCAACTCACACACTCACCGTTTCACACACATAACCACAAGTTTGTTTGGCAACACCAAGAATGACCCCAGGCCTTCGTCCATGGAATGCACGAGTAATTATGCACTTTGGCTGTGCAGACATCAGAAACAGAAACACATGCCTATACAGATCTTACACATCAAGCCGCTCCATTCAAATTTTACATGAAATGCACCCACTGAACAGTTTTCCACCTACAACATTATTAAAGTACTTTAATGCAACACTACTGAGCCCTACTTTACACAGCCCAGTAAACCTGTCCACAGATTCAGCTTCTACAGCACAGTCCAATAAACTGTCTACTGTACATTAGTGTTAACACAGGAATTTCCAGTTCTTATCAGCATAACCACATACACAATCTTCCACCTCAGACCTTTCATGAAGGACGTTTTATTTTTAAAATATCATCCTTCCCACTTTAGGGGTCTTACATAAATCGCAGCAAAAAGGAGACCTATAAACTGCAATCACCCTGATCCAAATCTATCCAAACATGGCTGCAAAACTAAAGGTGTCACTGTTTTGAGGGGAGGGTTAAGCAACCATTTCCACACCACCTGGGGACAATCAAATTCTTCCTGTCTTTATAACTACACAGTTCCACAACCACAGGGAAAAAAATTACCCAGCAAAGGCACACCAGTACCTAATGGAATTAAGTGACAATTCAACACTAAATCATAAATCACAAAACAGACTTTATCAATTCAGTATATGAAGAACATACCAGTATAGTGTATTTAAAGTTACATCTAACTACCAGATTGTGCTGGGACAGCTTTAGAGATAAAAGTGGTTTTGTAAAATTCAGCAGATACTGGCAGAGTGCCCTTTATCACACAAATGTGCACACACTTGCCCTTATCACACAGATGCACACACACTTGCCCCTTATCACACAGACACAAAGTTTGTTTGGCAACAGCTAAAATGACCCAAGTGCTTCTTCCTTCTGATAGCAGTCTGTTAACTATAGGTTCATAGGTTGGTACTAGGCTATCGGCCCTAGGGCTTATACAAGCCTAGCCATAACAATTCCCAGGCTATTACTTCCACACTATTTTCTACCCTGGACTCCTGTCTAGCAGGGTGAATGACGTGATCCCCGGGGTTAATTTCTTTCTCCCATCCAATCATCAATGTTCTGTTTGAAGAGGGCTAAAGAGGCGGTCTGCTTGACATGTATGGGCAGTCTATTCCAGAGTCTGGGCAGTCTCTGAGTCAAGAACCTATCCCTCCAGCATTTGTTTATTGTGATAAGGTTTAGATCCCTGGAGCGTGTAGCTCTGAGGGATTGGGATTTCTTTAAGTGTAGCATGCCCCAGAATGGGTACATGTTTTTTCCCAAAGGGGATAACTATACATTTCTTGGCACTGAGCTTGAGCCCATGGCTCTGACACCAAGTATCTGTTTATGTAAGGCCCTTTTCTAGAGCATCCACAACATTTGGGGATTCAATAATGGCTCCCAGTTTGCAGTCATCTGTGAACTTTGTTAGCCAGAATCCCTTATTGTTGGCCTGTACTTCAGAGAAGTAGATGCCAAACAAGAGCGGTCCCAGGACTGACCCCTGAGGTACTCTGACTTGTCAGAAGCTGGATTTGGAGTGGGCTACTTTTACTGCGTGGGTTCTGTCAGTAAGCCAGTTGGCAACCCATCGAGTGACGTAGGGATTAATGCCCAGCTTAGTAAGCATTCATACACATACACACACACACTTGCCCCTTGCTTGCATTCACACACACACACACACACACACACACACACACACACACACACACACACACACCCTTGCTTGTATTCAGACACACACACACACACACACACACACACACACACACACACACACACACACTTGCCCCTTGCTTGTATTCACACACACACACACACACACACACACACACACACACACACACACACACACACACACACACACACACTTGCCCCTTGCTTGTATTTACACACACACACTTGCCCCTTGCTTCACACACTCACACACACGCACACGCCCACACACTTGCCCTTTGCTTGCATTCACACACACACACACACTTGCATTCGTGCACACACACACACACACACACACACACACACACACACACACACACACACACACACACACACACACACACACACACACTTGCCCCTTGCTTGCACACACACACACACACACACACACACACACACACTTGCTTGCATTCACACACACACACACACACACACACACACACACACACACACACACACACACACACACACACACACACTTGCCCCTTGCTTGCATTCACACACACACACACACACACACACACACACTTGCCCCTTGCTTGTGCTTGTATTCACATACACACACACGCACTTGTGGCTTTAAAACACAAGAACCAATATGACGGTCATAGTCCATGATACCTCACTGGACTATATGAAGAGGGACATGGAGCTCTCTGAATACGTGTCCCAGGTGGGTATGAATCTAGCCTCGAGTCACATCCTACCTTCAGCAATGATTATACGACAGGACCAGCAAAAATGACCTACTTCAACAAATTGCTTAGTTTCTGGTGTCACAACAAGGGGATTCAATCTCTGACAGCTTGGGTAGACATAACCGACAAGCCACTATGCTTTCCAAGAGATGGTTTGCACTTATCACCACTTGGCTTCTGAATATTGACAAAAACTTTGTCACCATAGTGCCTTTTTTAGGATATGCCAAGTTAAGCCCGCCAACATAATAAAAATCAGTCAGCAATACCTAAAGGTGCTGCTTCTCAATGCTAGTAGTTTAAATATAAAAAAAATGTATTACCTGGAAGCACTCCTTACCCTAGAAAATTCACACACATATATGCAGTCACAGAAACATAGTTCAGAACCGTAGTAATCACTCTAGCTATTAAAGTCTACAGTGCCTTTCATACATTTTGATCCCCCTCAGCTCTGAATAAAATATATGGAGAAGATGTTTCAATGTTTTTAAAGCACTAATACAATGCTATACTGGTCCAAAAACATGACTGAATTGAGCTGCTGCTTGCCCAACTAACCACAGGTGTGAACCCCCATCATATCCTTGCATAATAGTGGTACTAAAAACAGACACAGGAATGTTTAGAGGAGATGCATTAAACACACTATACACCTAAACAAGGAGCAACATTAAACCATACAGCCCTGAAATCAAGTTAGTATCTAATCATACTGCTTATGCTGATAAAGCAATTTCAATGTCCATAACTGAAAAATCTGGCACGGTACAATTAACACCACTAAAGCTACTGATGTGTTACAGTAAGACAATCTAGCAGACCTGAGCAAATGGTCAGTTCGTACAAGACCAGTGTTATTGCAAAATATCAATGCTAATAATACATATAAGTGGAAACAAATGGGTGCCGCTGATGAAATTATATAGTATTCTCCATTCATAAAGAAATGCTCCTGCTACGCTGACTCAGCAGAAAGTACAGTTTTGTACCTACCATAAATGTAGATGTTCGAGTGTATTCACTGTTGCAGTCATTACTCTTGGGTTATCCTGCTGGCAGGCTACCCGCAGTCGGCCTGAATTCCAAAGTCTTGGTCCCGCGTGGGTTGCTGTCGCCTCTTCCCTAATGTCAGTGTGCCAGGGGTATAAAAGATGCAGCTGACGCCATTTTCTTCAGTTTTTCTTGCCCCAGATGTCAGGTGCCCCCAAAAGGGTAGGCTAAAAATTATGCCAATAAACATGCATGCACTAAGGTAATCATTTCCTTCATCTACAAGCAAATACACCACATAGGTTGTATAGAATAGAGAAGTACAGATAAGACCCAGCAAAAGAAAGGGGGATGGTGGGAAGGTAACCTGGACTGCAACAGTGAATACACTCGAACATCTACATTTATGGTAGGTATACAACTGTACTATGTTCATCGTGTTTCACTGTTGCAGTCATTACTCTTGGGTTGAATCTCAAAGCTGAGGATGGGTGGCTGGGGCTAAATAGGATTAGCAGAGGCTATGAGGCCCTGCAGAACTGCAGTGGCAAAGCCTGCTCTGGATTTAGAGTAGAGAGGTAAGTGGTAGTGCTTTGTAAAGGTGTCCACCGAACTTCAAGTTGCAGCCTCTAAGATGTCTTTGGTTGGTACTCCTCTGAGGAAGGCTGCTGCTCTGGTTGAATGTGGCCTAATGTTCTTAGGCACTGATTTGCCATGTTGTGAATAGCAGAAATGAATGCAATGGCCTATCCATTTTGAAATAGTCTGTTTTGAGATAGCCTTTCCTTGTGATCCTGCAGCATATGCCACTAAAAGTTGCTCAGTCTTTCTGAAAGCTTTAGCTCTGTCCAAGTAGAAGTGTAGCTGTCTGTGTATGTCCAAAGAATGCAGAAGTCTCTCACTCTCACCCTTGTTCTGTGGGTTTGGATAAAAGTTAGGCAAGTGAATGGTTTGGTTAAGGGCCACACTGGACACCACCTTAGGCATAAATGTCAGGTTTGTCCTCAGAGAAACCCTGTCTGGATGGAAAATGATAAAAGGTTCCACAGCCATGAGTGCCTGTAATGCCGAGACTCATCTTGCAGAGGTTATTGCTAGGAGCAGAGCTGTTTTCCAGGATAAGAATTTTATATAAGCTGTTGAGGCTGGCTCAAAAGGAGGCATTGTGAGTTTTCCCAAGACATAATTGAGGTCCCATGCAGGTATTGGTGCTCTCCTTGGAGGTCTTATGTTTTTGGCCCCTCTGAGGTACTGCCTTATTAAAGAATGAGAAAAGATAGGTGGTTCCATATTGTAATGGGCTGAAATGGAAGAGGCATGGATCTTAATTGATGAAAAGGATAGGCCTGTGTCCAGCATCTCAGTTAAGTATTGTAAAATCTGAGGAATGTTTGCAACAAACGTGTCAATTCCTTGTGCCTGGTTCCAAGCACAGAATCTCTTCCATTTTTCTGCATAAGATTTTCTGGTACTGGGCCTCCTGGCCTCCAAAATAACATCCATCACAGCTTTGGAGAGAGGAGTGTTCTGAATGGCTACATTATCTGCTATGCTGCCAGATTTAAGGTCCTGAGTTGGCTGTGCAGGATCTGATTGTTTTGTTGGGTCAGTAAGTGAGGAATTTGAGGCAATGTCCAGGCTGGACCCTGAGACAAGTTCTTTAGGATTGGGTACCAGTGCTGGCATGGCCAGTATCATTTTTAGCTTCTCTTGTCTGACCTTTAGGAGTACCTTGGGGAGGAGATGCAGTGGAGGAAAGGCATATACTGTTAGGTTTTTCCAGCTGAAGGATAAGGCATCCACTTTCCATGCTTGCTTTTGATAAGTCCTTGTGCAGAATCTCTGTAGTTGGCAGTTGTGAGGGGAGGCAAACAGATCTAGGTCTGGACATCCCCATTTCCTTATCATGATGAAAACTTGTGGATACAGTTTCCACTCATGGGGATCCATGAGGTTTCTGCCTAGTTTGTCTGCCAGAGTATTTATCTTTCCTGGCAGGAATTGTGCTTGCAGGTGAACTTGATAAGTCAATGCTGTGTCTCACAAAGTCATGGCTTGTCTGCAGAGGGGGTAGGAATGTGTGTCTCCCTGCTTGTTTATGTACCACATGACTGTAGTATTGTCCGTCTTTATCAGTAGTTGTCCTGGATGAAGTAGATCCTTGAAAGCTGTCGGGGCATTTTGAACACTGTGGGTTTGGATAAAAGTTAGGCAAGTGAATGGTTTGGTTAAGGGCCACACTGGACACCACCTTAGGCATAAATGTCAGGTTTGTCCTCAGAGAAACCCTGTCTGGATGGAAAATGATAAAAGGTTCCACAGCCATGAGTGCCTGTAATGCCGAGACTCATCTTGCAGAGGTTATTGCTAGGAGCAGAGCTGTTTTCCAGGATAAGAATTTTATATAAGCTGTTGAGGCTGGCTCAAAAGGAGGCATTGTGAGTTTTCCCAAGACATAATTGAGGTCCCATGCAGGTATTGGTGCTCTCCTTGGAGGTCTTATGTTTTTGGCCCCTCTGAGGTACTGCCTTATTAAAGAATGAGAAAAGATAGGTGGTTCCATATTGTAATGGGCTGAAATGGAAGAGGCATGGATCTTAATTGATGAAAAGGATAGGCCTGTGTCCAGCATCTCAGTTAAGTATTGTAAAATCTGAGGAATGTTTGCAACAAACGTGTCAATTCATTGTGCCTGGTTCTAAGCACAGAATCTCTTCCATTTTTCTGCATAAGATTTTCTGGTACTGGGCCTCCTGGCCTCCAAAATAACATCCATCACAGCTTTGGAGAGAGGAGTGTTCTGAATGGCTACATTATCTGCTATGCTGCCAGATTTAAGGTCCTGAGTTGGCTGTGCAGGATCTGATTGTTTTGTTGGGTCAGTAAGTGAGGAATTTGAGGCAATGTCCAGGCTGGACCCTGAGACAAGTTCTTTAGGATTGGGTACCAGTGCTGGCATGGCCAGTATCATTTTTAGCTTCTCTTGTCTGACCTTTAGGAGTACCTTGGGGAGGAGATGCAGTGGAGGAAAGGCATATACTGTTAGGTTTTTCCAGCTGAAGGATAAGGCATCCACTTTCCATGCTTGCTTTTGATAAGTCCTTGTGCAGAATCTCTGTAGTTGGCAGTTGTGAGGGGAGGCAAACAGATCTAGGTCTGGGCATCCCCATTTCCTTGTTATCATGATGAAAACTTGTGGATACAGTTTCCACTCATGGGGATCCATGAGGTTTCTGCTTAGTTTGTCTGCCAGAGTATTTATCTTTCCTGGCAGGAATTGTGCTTGCAGGTGAACTTGATAAGTCAATGCTGTGTCTCACAAAGTCATGGCTTGTCTGCAGAGGGGGTAGGAATGTGTGTCTCCCTGCTTGTTTATGTACCACATGACTGTAGTATTGTCCGTCTTTATCAGTAGTTGTCCTGGATGAAGTAGATCCTTGAAAGCTGTCGGGGCATTTTGAACAGCTAGCATCTCTTTTTGATTGATATGAAAGATGCATCTGGCTTGTGGGCCATGTGCCCTGAATACATTTTTCTGCCATGTGGGCCCCCCAGGCATAATCTGATGCATCCGTTGTTAGTGTCTGCCTGGCTGTGGGTAAAGTGAATGGCTGTCCCTTGTTGTGGTGACAGGCCTGTGCCCACCATCGAAACTCCTGTTGCAGGCAGGGAATGAGGATAATTAATGTTTCCAGGCTGTGGAAATGTTGAGTCCAAACACTTTTTAGATACCATTGTAGTTTCCTCATATGCAGTCGGGCATATGGAATTAGCAGGATGCAAGATGCCATGAAGCCCAAAGCCTGCAGAATTTTTCTTGCAGATAACTGGGTCTTTGTTGCCAACATTTTGAAGTAAGAAGTCAGTTGCCTTTGTTTGTCTGGCATGAGATAAGCCATCTGGGCAGTTGTATTTAAGCTTGCACCAAGGAATATTATCTCTTGAGAGGGTACTAGTTTTGATTTATTTTCGTTTACTGTGTACCCTAGGCAAATTAGTAATCTTTTTACAAACGCCAGATGCTTTAGTAGAATGTTCTTGTTCTCTGCTTGAATAAGGCAGTCTTCCAAGTAAGGATATATTTGAATTCCTCTTTGTCTGCAAAATGCAATTACTGGTGCCAGGCATTTTGTGAAGACCCTGGGTGCAGTAGATAAGCCAAAGGGCAGTACAGAGAATTGGTAGTGCATTGAGCCAGCTATGAATCTGAGGTACCTTCTGCAAGATTGTCTGATTGGGACATGCAGGTATGTCTCTTTTAGGTCCAAAGTTACAAGCCAAGCCTTCTTGCCCAGCATGAGCAGAAGCTGCTGCAGAGTCAACATTTTGAATTTTGGAATGTCCAGAAATGTGTTTAGAATAGACAGGTCCAGTATTGGTCTCCGGGTTTTGTCCTTTCTGGGTACCAAGAAAAGTCTAGAGTAAAATCCTTGTCCCTGCTCTTGCTGTGGTACTCGCTGAATGGCCCTCATGTCCATGAGGGATGAAACTTGCTTTTGTGCCTCTGCCCATTGATTGTATGGCAGGTCTGGCATACCTTTTGCCCTTGGCAGGGTGTGAAAGTGGAACCTGTAGCCCTGAGACACTATATTCAAGACCCATTTGTCCTGGGTGATCATGTGCCAATTTTGTGGAAAAAAGTGCTAGTTTTCCCCCCTAAAGGGGCTGCCAAAAGATAAGTGCTTGGTGCTGGCAGAGGAAAGTCATTGGGACTGTTTCCTGTATAGCTGTGATTTGTCTTCTCCGCTTTTGGAGGTAGAAGCACCCCATTGTTTAGGCCTGTATGAGCCTTGGGGCTGGGATCTGCCTCTGGGGCATCTGTATCTGCCTCTTTGTGGCCTGTCTGACACTGGAAAGGACCAATTCTTTGTGGGCCAGTTCCTGCTAAATCTGGGTGGCTGTGCCTGTAAGAAATCCTTAACTGTCTGCATAGATTTTGCTTTGTCCCCCATTTTCTTCAACACCTCCTCTGCTTTAACACCAAAGTATCATACTGTAATGGAGCATCTAGTAATTTTGCTTTAACATGATCAGGCAGATTCTGTTCCTTTAAGCAAGCATGCCTCCTAATGACAGATCCCGTAACAGCAGCCCTGCAAGAGGCCTCCAGAGAATCAAAACCACATTGCAAAGTATGCCTTCCCACTTGTTCAGTTGCATGCAATAAATCCTGAATTTTCTTGTTTCCTGCACATTCAGAATATGTTAATATTTTCTGTTTAAGCAGTGACATTAAGTATGCTGATATTTAAACATATGAAATTGACAATTTAAAGCCCTCTCAGCCAAGGTAGCAGAAGTGTAAACCTTTTTCCCCCATCTGTCCAGTTCCCTTGAATCACTATCACAGGGGATAGGGTTTTTTGCAGTGGAAGCCTTGACCCCTTTGGGACCCTGAGAAATAGTTTCTGGGTCAGCAGCAGGGTTTTTATAAACAAATTTATGTGAATCTGGAACCTTGTAGTATCTGTCTGGCTTAACAGGTGCAGGGGGTAAAGAGTCAGGAGACAGGCAATACAGAAAATACATCATCTACAATGTCTAAAACAGGGGGGATAGCAAGAGGCCTGTGCTGAGGTAGTAAAGGAAAGTCTCCGAGCCTTTTCTTAGAGTCTGAGTAGTCTTGGCTCTCCCAGTGGAAGTGCTCCCTCATGGTATGCAGAGTTTCCCCAAAAGAATAATCCTCAGGAGGAGAGGCTGAAGGGATAGATTCTTCAACAGCAGAATCCTCATAGGGAGGAAGAGAGTATTCCTGTTCAGAAGAGAGTCATAAACTATATCAGACAGCACAAAATAGAGCTAGAAGTGCATTCAAACAGGGGCTGTGTGTAGAATTACATTTTTAATTCACTAGGAAGACTTACCTTACCAATGAAGCAAAAAATGCAGATGAAAATGCAGGCAATCCAAACTTTTCAGTCGTCCCTCAAACAAATGCTGTCGGCAGGATACACGTACAATGAAAAGGAGTTCCACACACCACATGGATTTTATTAGGTTGAGTTGGCTGGGTAAGGCAGGTCTGACATCACAATGTGGGAGGAACACTGGCTCTTGTATACAAAATGCAAATCGGGTGGGGATTACATCATTTTGGGGGAGGAAACATCCCGATAGCTAGAGCAAGAGCAGATGGCAGATGTGACATCATAATTTCAGAGCAAGCTACAGGTTTTTCAAGTTGGTTTGCAAAGTGAAACAAAAACAGTATAGAAAGCTAGGAAGCAGAACAGGGAAAACAGTTGAGTGGGTTATTTTTTAAAGATGCAAGGGTGATTTTTTTTAAGCTTCATCAAAGAACAGGGACTGGAAGAGTCAGCAGGTTGGGGAATCTGCTTTAATATCCTGTTGTTTTCCTTTAAGAAATAAATTTTCCCAGAGTTGGTTCAGAAAATGAAATGAACACTTGGTCAGCTTTTCTGATTTTCTTGGTTCTGTGTAAATATAAGCATTAATGTCTATGAACATCCAATAAGTGCAAGATATGTTCTCCTTTGTTGGTGAACTTAGGGAAGAACACTGGTAAGCTGATAGCTTGATTGATATTGGATTCTGACACCACCTTAGGCAGAAAAGATGGATTGGTACATAAGGTTACTCTATTTTTGTGAAAATGTAAGTATGGGGTTTAGATGATAATGCCTGAATCTCAGAAATTCTTCTTGCAGAAGTAATGGCAAACAAGAAAATTGTATTCCATGCAAGATATTTCAGATCACATGTAGCTGTTGGTTCAAAAGAGGATTGTGTGAGAGACTGCAGCACCTGATTCAAATACCATAGAGGGATAGGATCTTTAAAAGACGGCCTTAGGAGGAGTGTATCTTTTAAGAAAGCCTTGCTCAATTTGTGAGAAGCAATAGAGGAGCCATTAAATCCAATGTGATAAATGGAAATTGCTGCCAGTTGCACTTTAACAGTCAAGGAACTACCATTGTTAAGAAATAAATATGCCAGAAAGTACAAAGTTTAATTAATAAGGGCTGAAAGAGAGTCCATGTTGTGCTGTTGCACCCAAATAACAAGCCTTTTCCATTTACTGGAATACATCTTCCTAGTCGAGGGTTTACGTGAAGATAAAATTATACAGCAAACAGGTGAAGAGAGCATGGATTGTCTGGCTATTACTGGAATGGGAGAAGCCAAGCAGTCAGCTTGAGGTTTGGGATATCTGGATGTATCATACCTATCAGGTGAGACAGTAGGTCCAGAGTCAGATCTAGGGTCCACGAAGGTAGAACCAGGTGAGGCCAAATAAAGGAAACCAAATTTGTCAAGTCCAATAGGGTGTAATGATGAATACTTTTCTCTTTGACCTGACAGCTTTCAGTAGAAATTTCAGAATCAAGGGAACTGGTGGATAAGCATAGAAAAGACTGGGGGGATTGTGGATTACAGCATCCCTCAGTGACTTTCCCTATGGAGGAATTAGTCAAAGTAGTTGCTGCACTTGTTGTTTAGGGGAGAGGTAAAGAGGATACAGCAAGGCTGGCCCCACAGATGGAAAATCTCATCTGCCACTGTTTCGTTGAAGGACCACTCATGAGGAAGAAGAATGCAACTGCTCAGTTTGTTTGCTATCACACTGGATTTCCCCTTGAATGTGCATTGCCACTAGAAAGCAGTTGAAAGAGATAGCCCACTGTAAGACCCTGAGAGCTTCTCAACACAACGGGTAGAATCTAGTTCCTCCCTGTTTGTTGATGTACCATACAAGTGACATGTTGTCTGTGTGAATTGCATTCATCCCAGAGGGGAGAGCATCTTAAAATGCTTGCAAAGCTAAGAGCAGCACTCTCATCCCCAGGACATTTATGTGCAAATTGACCTCCTCAGGGGAAAACGTACCTCCATGGCAGACAAGGTCTTACAATTCTTCTCACACCTGGACAGTGTTTTCTTTACTTTAGGAACAAAAAGAGCAGTCCTGTCAAAAGCAGCCTTGACGAAAGAGGACTTAAATGGCTCTACAAAATTGCACGAGTGCATCCAGGCATGTCTCCACATGGAAATGCCTGAACCTGCTGCTCTTGAAGTTCCTTCCACTATGTTGGAAACTAAGCTCATAGAAGAGTTGGATATAGACTATAGGGTTGCCAACTGTGATGTTACACAATCTTGAACCTCTTCAGAAATGGCTCCTGTGAGAGTATTTGACAACTCCTTAATCAAATACCTCTGAAGTCTAATAAAGTGTGCTAAATAATTCAGTAACCTTAGTGCAAAGGACGCTGAAGCAAAGACATGCTTCCCTAGTCTGTCCTTCGTCCATGACTCCCTGTTAGGGGGATGGACAGTGAAACTCTCATCAGCAAGTTCTATCTTTGTGGCTGCCACTACAACTGTAGCATCAACTGGAATCCCTTTTCCCCAGAATTGCCTGTCCTCAGTTGGTGCCATTATCCTGTCTGGTCTCAAGGTATGGGTTCTATGGCATCAGTCTCCTTCTACACCCTCTGGGATCATATCAATGAGCTCATCGGCAGGTGGAGTCACCCAGGAGGTACAGGGTCCTGTAACAAAGGCCTCCAGGAGAACAGATTCCTCGGGCATAGGGTTGGAGGGAGTCCAGCCACATCTCTGTTTTAGAATTTCCAGGATGTCTCCAAAAGAAACATCACTGGGAGGTAACTGTGGGGACCCTTCACCTTCATTGAAATTTCCATCTTCGGTGATGTTCTCCTGTAGGAAATCTATATGCTTCCTCTTACATGTCCTCTTCCAGGGCACCCTGTCAGTGGGATGCTGTGGAGAGGTATAGGAAGAGGAAATCAGAATTCCTTGTGGGGAAACCTGGGTCTTGGGTATTGCATGTCCCTGCAGAGAAGAGTGAAGAGGCTCTTGACACTGAGACAAAATGGTAGAATATCTAGGATCTTTGCAGCCTCAAAGAAAGAGATCAAAAGGGTAGAAGATGAATTCTGATCCAAGAAGGCAAGCTTCTGAATCATCACGTCTCTCCAATTCAATGTCAATGCCCACAAGGTGGAAACTGCAGCCAAACTGTCAAACAAGGTCGAGGCTTCGAGAAGCAGAGATGGCTCAAAAACTTCAGAGTCAAGTGCTGCACCTTAGATGTGACAGGCAGAATTCAGCTCCGAGAGCTTTCTAGATCCAAGAGTACTGGAGGTCTCAGAGAAGATCTCAGATCTAAGGATATGGAAATCTTCTGCTCCAAAGCTGACAGATCCGGATGACTAGGATCCTGGTACTCTGAAGCAACAAAAGGTGTCAGAGAAGGAAGTTGCAAGGGGGGGGGTGCTGTAGATGGTCAGACTACCTAACCCAGAGGGGTAGGTGCCGAAGGGAAACCAATCTGCCCCTACGCTGAGAGGATCTTCCAAAATACTACTTCCATGTCTTCTTCTGTGAGGCTTCTGGAAGAGTGAGCAGAGTGTCCGGATGGAGATGCTGGTCTTTGCAAAAAGGGAGATGGGAGCCTGCCATGGACTGGATCTATGGACGAGAAGTACTTGGTGCATGGAAGTGAATCCCTACAACCTCTGTTGGTGTCTGATCCGATAAAGTAGACTCTGGTGGTTTGGCATGTGTCTGATCTGACTCTATCAGGGTCGGATCCGATAGAGTTGAAACTGACTGTGCAGGTGAGTCAAAATGCTTCTGCACTCTCAATTTTTTGGGATTTGGGGTTGAGATGGTTCCTTTAGACTTTTCTTCCTGCAAGATTCAGAGGAAGAAGATTTTGAAGATGAAGGTTTAGGTTATTCTGATATGGCTTCTCCAAAGAAAGATGGCAAGAGACCCTTTAAAATCAACTTATTTTTACGTTCTGCAAGGGCGCAGGGATTGAAGCCATGGCAAATAGAGAAATCCTCTTGCAAATGGAGAGGGCCCAGGCAATAAACACAATTCTGGGCATTGGAAATTGGCAAGTTATGCCCACACTTAGAGCATTTTTTAAACCCAGCAGGTTTGTCAGCCATAATGAATAATAATACCCACAAAAAACAACAGCAACAAATTAAACAAATTACACAGAGAAAGGTTAAGTATGACAGGCAAAGTTTTTTTTTTTACCAGAAGAAAAGAGAGGGTAAGGGAATACCAACAATAGTATGGAAGGGCTATGACACAGTCGTATGGAGAGAAAGATACCAGTAAGAGTGCATAAGAGGTACCAGGTACTAGGCAAGATGAGGAATACAGTAGAATACAAAGACAAGAAATATAAGAAATACCAATTAGCATTTTAAGAAAGAGAAATCCAAAAAAAATTCACTTATCTAAGTTATACAGCTTGAGACAGATGGTAGACCACATCTGTTAGCTTGAAGCAGCAAACAATATCTGAGGCAGTTGGGGAGGTGCATTATGGGTAAGGAAAAAGCTCAAGAGATTTGGTTATTGTGAGCTTTAGTAACAGCCGAGTTGGATCCAACCCACTTGTTGAGGATAGAATGAAAATTGACATCATCAGATCTTGGCTTCCGACGATGTATAAACTATATACTGGAACTGACTCCAACAGAGTTTATAGTCATTTAGAAGAAAACTCAACAAAACAAAAGGGTAACAAAAGAAAGTCATATCAAACAAAGGATCAGCTGTTGTTAAATAAATTCATAATGGAGAATTGTAAAAAGGTGAAGAATCTAGAATGGCATGGATAGATTACAAAAAAGTGTTTTTTGTAACAAAACAACATTCCAAAACTACAAACAACTAAGAAATACAGTCAAAAGGTGAATAAAAACAGACAAAAAAACTTACTACTCAACAGCTCAACAGAAACATCAAAATAACCCTCAAAAATTCTGGACCTCTATAAATCAAATTCTCAATCCCAAACAACCCTCAATCCATAACCCCTCCACCCCAAACACCACTGAAACTATAGCCACTCAATTCAATTCTCACTTTACAAACTTCATACTATCCCTACTAAATCATAACACAATCAGTCCACTGACTGTACCAGTCACTCCTCCCAGCAATCATGCAACATTTAGCCTCAAACCAGTTTCTACAAGCTACATTAGCAAACTTCTGCATCAACTGAAACCCTCAACTCTAGCAGCCAATCTGCTTTCCAATGAGTTCTTAAAACTGGCAGCAGATGCCATTACCTACCCAGTCTCCCTACTAATAAATAGGTCCATCTCCGAACAATATGTCTCCAAACTTTGGAAGATACCTAATATCATCCCCCTACACAAGGGTGGCACCTCAACACTTCTATCAAACTACAGACCCATCGCAATACTAACCCCCCTTGCAAAAATCCTCGAGAAATGTATACAGTCACAAATTCTTCCCCATCTCCTGAGCAATAACCTCCTCCCAGATTCACAACATGGTTTTAGACCCAAGCCTAGCACCACTTCCACCTTAATTAGCTTCACAGACACAGTTAACCAGTCTGGAGACAATGGCCTTTACATCTCTTCAGTTTTCCTAGACATGTCAAAAGCATATGACACTGTCTCACACCAAAAGCTTCTATACCAACTACCCACCTTAAACTTCTCACAACCCACCTTATCATGGTTCCATAGCTACTTGTCTGACAGACAGCAAGCTGTCAAATGGCTAGACAGCTTATCCTCACTCCTACCAGTCTCAGTAGGTGTACCCCAAGGTTCTACACTTGGCCCCCTTCTCTTCACAATTTTTACCAATGACTTCACAGCAGCCACCACCTCAGCTGACATCATATAATATGCAGATGATTCTACACTCATCTGCTCAGCCTCCCCAATCCATAAACTCATACAAAAAGCTTTCACAAATGCTGAAAGCTACATTTCCATAAATCAACTAATTCTAAACTCCAACAAGACCAAACTAATATTATGTAGCAGCAATAAAACAGCTCAGCTAAAAAGCCCATCTGGCTAAAAACTGGTTATGCTCCTGCTCAACATCAGGCTGACCACTGAGTAAATCTACTTTACTTTCAAGCACCTTTATATTATAATATTTCCCCTCTGAATCATTTTTTTAGCTATTTGTTTTCTTTTCTCAGTCCTATCACTAGGTTACTATATCATATCTCTATTGAACTTGTTTATTTAGTGAGACTACCATCCCCCAATTAGAAAGATACTAGAATCTTGTTCTTATGTCATGTATTCTACATCCAACACTTAAAATCCATAATAGGATGGACTTGATCTTTTTTTACTGTATTGGCACTATTGTCTTTTTCACTCAATTCAATTACTTTTCACTGTATTTACTGTTTTACTATGTAACAGAGCTTTACTGTTGTCTTGTTCACTCAATTCAATGGTATTGAGTTCTTTATTTCACTCAATTTCAATTTACCTACCGTTTCACTATGTAACCTGAAAACGGGCAGGCTTGGGCTCAGTCGGACACTCCCAGTAAACAAATGTAAAATAAAATACATAAATAAATTTGACAGTATCCCACATTCATGGATAAAGGCATGCTTACAGATGTATAAGACAAACCCTATATAGATCAATTACATTACAGTGACCATGAAACAATGGCAAACCACTTTGCAGCTAAGCCATGATAGAGGACAAATTATTATCCCCGGTATAAAAATTCAAAGGGGAATATTCCAGAGTAACTCTTTGTCAATACTGCTATTCTGTATTGCCCTTAACCCATTAAGCTTCCTACTTAACAGATTATGCCATTGTTACAATTTGGCTCCCACAAAACAACAAAGTGAAAAACACTTCTCATCTTCTTTTTGTGGATGATTTAAAATTGTATAGTTCATCAGATGAGGAGCTGAAGGGATGAATTTAAGTGGTCAAACCTTTCTCAGATGATAAATGTGTAATGGAGCAATGGTCCTCGTAAAAAAAAGAATTTACATAAAAGTGCAAGAGAGCAATGGTCCTCATAAAAAAAGAATTTACAGTCATAGTTAGATATGCTACCAATATACTCCATAGGAATTACAAAAGGAGTCAGTTCTGGGCACATTACAGATGCTGTGAAGAGCACTTCTGGCTAACACCAAAGACTGAAACAATACTAATTTCATGAACTTTAATCATACTTTGACTTTTGAATTGAGTCCATTTCTGTCATGATACTATAAACCCAAAAGGCTTGGGGAAATTAAACTGGAGCAAGGAAAGTTACTGCAGCTCAGGCATGAATTACCACGTCCAAAGAGACCATTTAGGGTAGGTTACTAGTTCTAGTTATTGACAGGAACAAGATAGATAGATAAAACTTAAACTTAAGTATCTAAGTGTGTGTTAACAATCAGAGATAATCAGTATCACATCTCAGATACAGTGCTGCCTACAGCTATGAACCTGAACAAAAGCAAATAATTCAAGCTTAGCTTTCAGTTGCACCTACACATGAAAACTTTACCCACATTAAGTTTTTCTCAACAAAATTTACTTTTCTGAGTTCCGGTATGGTACCATGCTAGTTGCCACAGATTCTGCGGAGCTCTGTTTGTAGACATAGTAAAAGTTGTAGAAAGGGGAAGCCCCTAACTCCAAATATAAATTCCAATATCTAGGTAGAAAGATGATTATTAGAAGAAGTGATAAGTCATAAGGTTAGAAAAAGGGACTGGACTGCCAGAAACCAGAAGAGATATCAAAAATGGCACTTTACAGAAAGCTTCCCACAGACAAGTAATTGCTGGAAATAATTTGGAATGAGCTAAAAGAAGTAAAGAAGACACTTATGGAGAATTTATCTAAATAGGAGCAAAAGCTGGGGTAAGTTGTGGAAGTTCTAAATGTACATACCACAGTCCTCCAAGACCTATTACTGGATAATAATGAACTGCAGGTGAGAGCAGAAGCAGCTGAGGTCAAGCTGGAATGCCAGGAAGCAAAGACAGTAGACCTCTTGAAGATAGGGCAAGACGAAAAAAGTATAAAATCGATGGGGATTTTTTAGGACTTTCAAGAAAGTGACTGTGTGGGTGCAGTAAAAACCTTATTAGAGAAGAGGACTAGTATTACTGTGGTGGAACTAGAGAATGTGCATGCCCACAGGACCGCATGGCAACCGGAGCAGGAAACACAGTGGCTGCCTAGGTCGATCATAGTGCAGCTCCAGACATATGAACTGAGGGAGAAAATCTTAAAAAGTTTGGAAGAGACTCAAGGTCATGGGCAGCTCAGTATTGTTGGACCAGGATTTCTCTTATGACAAAAGACAAAACAGAAATGCATCTGCGCCATTAATAAAGGCATGTAGAGACAGGGGCATCCATTGGGGACTGTTATACCTAACTTATTTTAGAATCTTTGGCCAGGGTTCAGCAAAAGCATTTACAAACACAGAGGAGACACTAGAGTTTATGAAGAAACCTGTGAACCAGTGCCCATTGAAGACTGGGGCGGGGCAGCACTGAGGGACTGATAGATTAGTAGACACTGGAAATGAAAGTGGACCAAATATTAGAGAGAATGTTTATTTCCCTCTCTTCATAAAACAACAAAATTTGAGAGAGACAGTGGAACAGATTATGGAGGCTAGAAAGAAGAATGCCAAACAGTTACAAAGGACAGACTGACTTTAGAAGAAGGACAAGTAGTTAAAGTAATTAAGGATGCTTTCTCTTCATTTTGTTAAGATGGGCTTGCTAAAGTTGGAATTAAAAAAGGCTTTCTGAATTATGATCAAGATGCATGTGAGATACCCGTCTGTTCCTTTTTTCAGACAGAAATTTTCTAGAAAGGTATGTTTAAATTTTGTACCTTTCTCGGTGTACTGTCTAATTTGTATTTTCAGTACTCATAGGTCATTTAAACTGAAATGGGGATTACTGTCTATTGAATTTTGCTGTTTTTTATGTGTTGGAACAGGGGGTGGGGTATTTATGTTAGAGTTAAGTGGGATTCTGAATACATAAGCATGGAGAACATGGGATATTGTAATGATTTTAAGACTAAGAACAAACAGGAAGTGATTTTCATTTAATGCTTAAGTATGACACTAAAACTCATTGAAGATTCACAAATCCACTCCTATAAACAGATAGGGTATTATTGGTAGGAGGTAGATTTAATAGAAAAATGTGTTAGAAGAGTGAGCTATTTCAAAAAGTTGAAAGTGCGGAAAGGGGGGGGGGGGCAATAACATCTGTTACATTCCTAATATACATTTTTCCTTTCTAGTACTACATATTCCATTTATTTTCTTAGTTTAACTCAACCCTTTGCTTTTTGGCTCAACTGTAATTCAGCTGTCTTTAATAATTTCTCCACTTGTACCACATGGCACTTGTCCATATCTTATTTTTAGACACAATCACTAAATGATCTGCATATAACAGACAAACTTATAACTCTTTTTCCCATCTCTTAACTTGCTTCTTTCATTTCACACACACATGACTGAATTGCATTCATTAACAGTACAAACAGACTACCTAATTGGACATCTGTTCAATTAGTCTCCTATATTTTTTTTATCTTTCCTCCCATCCCTCAAGTTATCATAACTTTAACCCATGGCATTTCATAAAATAGTTTTGTAGCATTCAGTTTTTAATCCTATTCCATATGTCTCCAGAATCTTCATTACACTTCACGACTAAGCTTATCAAAAGACTTTGCAACATCATGTCACTACTCTTCCTCCATTTTCTTTCAAAATGATATCTGTTACTTCTTTACTATTATTTCCTTCACTTCTCTCTCTTTGATTCTGAAACTCCCTTTCTCCTACAGCTTCCTTCAAACCTTCAGTATCCTATTTGTATTATTTTTAAAAATATTTTATAATCCGTATTTCCCACTGCTATTAGCCTCCATTTTTATACTGTATCTTTTTTCCACATAAACTTAACTACTCCACTCATCCATTCATCTCATTATAATATTCTTAAGTGAATCCATCAATTCCTGGTGGTGATTCTTCTCTTCCTTCTTTTATTGTTTCTTCCAATTCTCTCATATTAATCTTCTTTTCTAGAGAATTCTTTCCATTTCCACATTTTTATAATGCCATACCATTTTACCACTTTCCTTTCATACATTCTATTTACACACGTTTCCGCAATTCCCATTATTTCTCTCTGTTTATCGCTATTTTCTTCTCCAGCACAGATTTCATCCTTTCTTCCTTCCTTCCCTCATTTGTAGCTCTTTTCTCCAATAGTGAAACTTCCTGTTATTTTTTCCTTTAAAAATATTTGCCTAATCAATACATTTGTAACTTTATCTCTGTTTTTTTTTCATACAGCTCTCTATTTCTCATATTCTATCACCACACAGTTCTGTTTCTTTTTCATGTCTTTTTTATAATTCCATTAAACACTCTACTCTTCCTTTGCTTCTCTCTTTTTCTACAATCAAAGGCATTTCTTGTATTTTTCTTTATAAGCACTACAGTAATCTGTCAGGTTTTTATAATGTGCTCTCAATGTCATATGCCGTTCCCATAAATTTTATGTTTCTTTTCTTCTCATCTGTTTTAGCAGTCTCTCCTGTCAATCTTTTTATTCCTTTCTCTTCATTTATTACTTCACTGTCATGCACTATTCTAGCCCATAATACTCTATGATCTTTCAGTCATTTTGACACCGCCTGTTATTTCTTTCATATCTTTTTAAAACATCACAAAATCTATTTCAGTTCTAAAAGTCAGTCTTTTACATATCCGTTCTTCATGTATTTTTTTTCTATTTTCAACCCTCCATGACTTATATCCACTTATTAATTTAATTATCTTGAGTTATCTTCCCCCTCCCATTCCTTTAACTGAAGTTAAAAAATCTCCTGCCTTAATTGACATATTTTACAGGATAAAGTGTTTAAGTTCCTCAAATGTTTTTTTTTTCCTTTTACAAAATATTAGTGCATGCATAAACTACAATTATACCTACACATCTTTCCCTTTTCATTTTATCACATACTAGTAGTTTCCTGTGTACTACTATCATCACATCCAGTATCATTATCTCTTCACTTTATAAAAAAAAATTCTGGAAAACATATCACTCCTCATTGATAATCTTTTTACCCCAAATTGTCTCAACCTTTTTCCCTTTTCCTTCCTTCAAACATCTTTTATCTAACAAACATACAACATCCACACTTACTTTTTACACCATTCAGCCACGCCACAACTTTATTATCCATTATTAATATCACAATTTTTGTAATGTGCATCATTGTCACTTGCTAGTACTTATTACATGTTATACACTTGTCTTATATTTCCTGTTTATTTCATTTTAATGAATTCCATTATTTTTCTACATCTTTCTTCAGAGCATGTGTGAAGACAGGTGAAGGCCGCTAGCCTAGCCAGACAGAATTTTGCAGAAAATTCTGTCATTTGTAAATATTAATATAAGCCACAGGCTTGTTCTCTTAAATGGGGAAAAATGATGTGAAATGTGGAATTGCAAAAATGTAACAACAGTGCACTCTGCTGTAACAAAGCTGATAAATCAATTCTTTGATGTCAAAACTCGGAGCCGAAATGTCTAGATAAAGACATTCTGCCTACTGTTTTGAGGCCAGAGTTAATGGCTAGAATTTGCATGTATAATTTATTTTATTGTTCTGGCTTCCTGACTATCTGCAAGATCAAGGGCTATTAACCTCTGACAGTCTGTTAGCCTGGGAACCAGAAAGAAATGATGTAATCTGAAATGAATCAGTGGTACTGTGTTATCAATTTAAGAACAGAAAGAATGAGAGCATTAGAGCATTTGTCTGGAGAACATCTAACTCACCACTTTACCTGTGTCTTTATGTAAGTAGGATTTTAGAACTGTGCTTTCTCTTAGATATAGCTAGGAAACAGGAAGATTAGACTAGTTTGTTTTTTTGTGATGTCAGAACTTTTCTACGGTATTATTTTAAGTATTCCTCTGTGATCTCTGAACTCTTGACTGGCACTGTGTAGTAAGAAGTATTGTCTTGTGTTTTTATTTATTATTAAATATTTTGAAACCTTTCAACTGTGGCTGTTTTGTGTAGAGATAATTTATGCTCTAAGAGTACACTGCATGTATATAGTGATACTGTACCAAGTCATTCCAAATAAGTCTCGACTATTTGGTTGCACTTAGCATTTGGATAATAATATTGCAGAGTATAATTGGACACCCTTTCATAAGGGCCTTTGAGTAGCTGATAAATATTAGCTGGGTGGTGGCAGTGATTTCTACCGTACAGTCTGGGTAAAAGGGGCACAGCTGGAGAACCTGTACCAGCCTTCCCCAGGAGTGTCTGTGTGGTTGTATAAACTCTTATCTCAAAGTGTGTGTCTGTCAACTACTTGGGCAAGGACATGAAGCACTGGTTGGACAGAGAGGGTGCTGGATGTTTTTGCTTGCCCACTAGGCGGAGATCTGGACCCTAGAGCTGTGCCAGTGGGGAGTCTTATTGGGGACCTGGAGAGAAAGGAAGAAACCAGCCCCAGACTGACTGTGATTTTTGCGTGCTCTTAAGGGAAATTGTACTTTACTGTGTGTGTGTCTAAGCCACGGTGGTACAGCGGTAGCATTGTTGCCTCACAGCAAGAGTTGCTCATGTTTGATTCTCGACTGGAGTGCCTTCTGTGTGGAATCTGCATGTCCTCCCTGCAGTCGAGTGGCCTCCGAAAGACATGCGTGAATGGGCGTGCCTTCGCTGAAGTTTGGGCATTGGGCTGGCAACTCAGCACCATAAAAATCGACTGCCAATCATTAGCAGACCGGAGTTCCGCTTGGCGACCCCTAAACGCGAAAAAGCCAAAAAGACAAACAACAAGTACTTTACTGTGTGTGTATTTATTATCCTTTCCCTATATGGACGCCCCTCACTGGTGTTAGTGGTGAGGATTGAGGCTCCTTGATTGCTGGGCCAGTGCAAGGGCATCACAGCATGTTTAAACTTTGTAATGTAATACATACACTATTGCTTGAAGCTCTTCTCCCATTGTCTATGCTGAATATGGGCAATGTACCCAGTGAGACTTTTCCAATAAACAAAAGCAAATAAATAAGTAAATACAAAACAAATACTACTACTCTAAATGCCATTTAAATTTAATGTTACTATTCCTAAGTCACCCCTTACTTTTTTGGCATCCTTATTTCCAGCTTTTATTTTTATATTTCTTTTCCTCCTCCATACTCATTTCCAAATGATTTATCAGCATTTTCTTCTTGTTCATCTCCTTTCTCAAATTCTCCCTCTTCTCTTTCTTAACTTCCTAATGTTGTATATGTTTTCATCTTGGACTATCACTCTTGTAAAATTCTTCCTACTTAATTACCTCTATCCTTCTGTATATTAGTTACATTTTCTTCTTCAGTTACCTCTTCACCAATGCATTTGGTTATATTACCATCAGATTGCTTTTCTTCTGAAATATTGTCTTCTTTTTCTAACCTTTCCATTTCTAGTTTAGGACAGTCAAAACAAAAATGTCCATATTCACAGCATTTTCTACAATTACTTTTTTATGGTATGACCCTTTCCCTTTATTACAGTCTTGCACCAAGTGCCTCTCGTCCTTAAAAAACACACTTTTGGTTGACACTAATACCTCATTGAGTCTCATTTTACATTCACAATTAATATTTGAAATATACTGCATTTTTCTCTCATGCACATCCAGTGTCCCCCATACCTCCCATCCCTTTGTCTAAACAATTATTTCATCACAGATTGTAACCTTATGAACCTTATTACAGACAGAGAAAAGTTTTTATCTCATGTTTCTCTATGTTCAGCATTCTGAATTGTACATTTGTTTTCTTTCTTAACACCATCCCAAGTTTTGAAAAAAAAATACTAATTTCATGGTGCCTATGAAATATTTTAGGTCCACAAGTAGTTAATTGGCCTGCAGTCCATTCCCAATTCCCCCAAAGCACTGTCATGTTAAGTGACCTTGGCAGCATCCCTCTGGACTCATCACAAAACAAAATGAGTATTTTCATCAATATAAGCACCACCTCAGTTCTCTACTGAAAACAGGCTACCAGTCTAGTGCGATTAACCAAGTCAACAAAGGATGGATTGAAAGACAGATATACAGAGATAATTTTTTGTAGGTAATGATCACAGTACCTATTTAGTACTTTATATAAACAGATTTTGATTGATGCAGATCATGTAGAGGGAAAGAAATGGTTGCATCAAAATAACTTATAGCATTAATAAAACTCTATAAGAGTGACACAAAACAACTCAAACTCAGGATAAGTTATCAGTAACAGTTTAAGTGACAAACTTCTCACATTTCAGCTTGATTAAACAGTGAGTCAGATTCATTAAAGCCTGCACTAAGTATACACTATATGTATTCTTATCACATTTTTTGTGCTTTCTAGTCACTCAGAAAGATTACACTAAGTGTACACGTAGTCTACACTTTGTGATAACCTTTATAAATCCACTGTCAATATTTAAAGCTGCAAGAATATCAGTACAAAACAAAAATTAAGAGGAAGAAAGTGTGAGTTATGTCTGTGTTGTCTGTTCACTCAGAATGGTGCTTAGTGTACATTTACTGTAGGCTTTATTAAATCTATCCCAGTAAATTGGCATTAGAGTTCTGATCTTGAAAAACACAAGTAATTAACTCAGTTAATCTTTAAAACATAACATTCAAATGTTTCTTAAACTGCTGTCACAGAGAACCATTAATAAAAATCAGTGAAAGTAAATTTATAAAAAAAAATGAAGCAGTTGCCATTGACAGAAAAGTAGGAAATTATGTACTCTCACTGTAAGCTGCTAGGCAGAGGCTCACAATAAGTGATTCTTTCATCAGAGTGCACTCTGTGCTTTTATACAGTTACATCAGCGTGGCAAAATCCATGAGGGTTAAACAGTCACACAGTACGACAGCCTTTCTTAGGCCATTTTGGATACAACAAAATAGAAAATAATAGCAACTATTCAGAAGTTCAGGAGAAAGATGAAACACATTCATTCTTTGGTTGCCTTTATTTTTAAGCAAACACTTTACTCGGGACAGAAGTAGTATTTCACACATAGTTCTATTTTATTATTGTTAACTTCTCTGCTGAGTTTCAAACTTCTAAGAAAAATACTATAACATGCTGTTGTAAAATAACTGAATGGGAACCAATAATAAGTAAATTATTTCACAATGGGATTAACGGTAATAATACAGCCATTCATTTCCCAATACCTCCAAATCCTATTCAGGATCACAGCTGACCAGAGTCTAAGTAGCCTAGTAGGCAACAGGCTTATTACAAAGAACCACTCCTGGTGAGGATACTAGTCCATTGCAGGATACACCACACAGACAGACACACACACACACACACACACACACACACACACACACACACACACACACACACACACACACATAATCTCTCCTATGGGTAATTTGGAGGATTGCTAGTTTACTTGTTGGCATGCATTCTGTATGTACAAGAAAACTGAAATGCTGTTATTTGTCTTTCAGCTTTTTCCCAGTTAGGGGTCGCCACAGCGGAACTCCGGTCCGCTAATGATTGGCAGTAGATTTTTACGAACGCCGAGGTGCCAGCTCGACGACGTTCAACCTTCAACGAAGGCACACCCATTTACGCATGTCTTTCGAACACCCACCCAACCATGGGGCGGACATGCAGACTCCACACAGAAGGCACTCCAGCCGAGAATCGAATGGGAGAACCCAACTGAAATCCCGACTGAAAATCCTTGCAGGCCATACCTCTCAACTGTCCAGACTTTCACAGAATACTTAGACTTTTGCCTCATATTTTTGGTCTGTTTCTCCTAAAATTTGTGGCTTTCTGACACATCATTTAGTACTAAAGTCACTAAATAATGAAAGACATTTGAGTTTTAGATATCATATCCTTCAGAAAATGTACACTAACACAAAAAAATTAAAATCTGTTGTTGATTTTGGGCCTCTGCCTCACCATTATTTTTAGCTTTGCCCGGGTTGAAAGGTATGATGCAGGCAAAAGGAGGACATACAGACTCTGCACAGAAGGTAACAGCCAGGAACCGAAGCAAAGAACCAGATGTTATTAATACTAACAACTGCACTGTTGTGTCATCGTGGAAAACAATTAATGCCATTCCACTATTAAAAATGAAAATAGCAGATGAAAGAAAGTAGTAAAGTCACTTCTAGCTAGATGCCGGATGTATCATTCTGGATGCAGAAACAGGATCAATGCAATGTCTCTGGGATCTGTGCCAATCTCAGCCTTTAATATTTGCATAAAGGACCCTACAGACAGAAGAAAATGTATGCCTTGGTACAAATGAACCAAAGATCTGCAGCAAAACAGATATATGAAGAGGTATGTAAAAATGGTACAGGAACTACAGAAGCAGTAGACTGGCCAAAATAATAGCTAAGGAAAGTGAAGTGCTCAGGACAATACAGTGCATGTAGAAACAAATGATTAAACCAATGCTTAAACCACCCTCCACACTTCCGTCCAATATCTATTCTTCAGTTCTAGAGAAGATATCTGAAAAGCTTATTTATTCTTAACTCTGAAAATACTTACAACCCAGTGGAGTGTTTGTCACAACAAACATGGCTTCTGGTCAGGAAGAAACACAATGTCTGCTTTATACAACCTAAAAATGCAAATATGGGCAAAGGTAACTTAAGTGGTCAGTATCCATTGACATGATCAAAACCTTTGCTTTTGGTTGGCTATTCTCACCTTTTTAATTCACCTCTAAAACTATACAAATTTATGTTTGAGAAAGGAGTGAGATAAGCAACAATGGGACAGGTTTCTGCAAGAAAACTACATCATGACCTTCTTTATCATCTCTAGTACCCACCAATATAAGTTATTCCTTCTCAGATGGGCAGGTGAATCAAGAACCATTTACACCTGAATGAAATACCGCAGACAGAGAAATCTGCAGTTTACCCTGTCAGGTACTATCGAAATCTTATATGGATAATTAGTCCTGCTGATGTCAGGAGCTCAGCAGATGCTGCAAAAAAAAGCAGAAGTGTGAAACTGTTTTCCACTATCTTTACTGCACAGAGGAAAAGAACTTAACACCTATTCACAGCTGTTATCAATGTATTCATGCCTTTCACAGCAAAACAGAGCAATTAGAGCAGTCAATGTTTCAAAAGCAGTTGTCACTTCTTTTGACGTATGTACATAAGCTGCATCACAGTACTGAAATGCTAAGCTTTAAACTTCAAATGTTTGCTATTTATACAACTTTGTATTTTAAGACGATTTAAATGTATTATGGGTTACCACCTGTCCCACTAGGACAGGGGCAGTCCAGTTATGTCCTATTGTAAAATGGCAAAAAAAAAATGATTTGTCCTGAGATTAGGACAAAATTATTTATTATATTATTAAATATTAAATCCATAAAACAGTTATTTGTTTTCAAAAATACCTAAATGTTATAAGAAACAAAGAAACAGAATAACAACTACAAGCTAAAATTTTTTTATTTTAAGCAATAAGTAGTTCTAACCCATGCACTGACGTGGGGTAGTGTCGCATGTAAACCTGATGATGTTTGTACCAAAAATGTCCCACTTTGGCCATTTGAAAAGGTGGCAACCCTAATTATCAACGATGTCTGTGGCATGCAGAAAAAGACAGAAAATATTGTTTCTTGTAATTCTTTTAAAGTGTCAGCACATTTACCATTTCATGCACTCCCACCACAAAAGGACACAAGTTCCCTAATCAGGACTTCTCTACAGGAAGAGAGAGATGATAAAGTACAGTTTTGTACCTACCATAAATGTAGATGTTCGAGTGCTAATACAGCTGCAGTCATAACAGATGGGTTTTCCTGCCATCAGGCGGGTCCTCGGTCGGCCGAATTCCAAAGTCTAGGTCCGGCGTCAGATGTCGTCGTCTCCTCCCTGACGTCAGTGCGACAGGGGTACAAAAGAACCAGCCGAAGCCATTTTCTTCAGTTTTTCTTGCCCCAGATGTCAGGTGCCCCCAGAAGGAAGGCAATACATAAATTTATGTAATAATGCAATGCAGTATAATCAAAAAACAGTAGTTGCAAGCAAATACACCATAAAAGAATACCCCAATCAGGTTGTATGAGGAAGTGTTAGCCATTAGGCCTGTCCCAGAGGGGAAGGAGGGAGGGAAACCTGGAATGCAGCTGTATTAGCACTCGAACATCTACATTTATGGTAGGTACAAAACTGTACTATGTTCATCGTGCATACAGCTGCAGTCATAACAGATGGGTAGAATACCAAAGCTAAAAAAGGGGTGGTAGGCACTAGGTGGAACTAGGAGGAGCCAGGATGCTCTGCAAGACTGCAGTGGCAAAGCCTGCTCTAGATTTGGAGTACAATGGTAGGTGATAGTGCTTGGAGAAAGTATGTACAGAACTCCAAGTGGCAGCTTCCAAAATATCTTTGGTAGGAACCCCCCTGAGTAAAGCTGCAGAGGTAGCTGTGGCCCTTGTGGAGTGAGACCTGATGCCTGCAGGTACAGTTTTTCCATGAAAAGAGTAACAAAAGCGTATGCAGTGGACTATCCATTTTGAGATTGTCTGTTTGGAAATAGGCTTCCCTTGAGCTCCTGTAGCATAGGACACAAAGAGTTGCTCTTATTTTCTGAAAGGCTTTGTTCTGTCCAAATAATAACGTAGCTGTCTGTGAATGTCCAAGGAATGTAGTAGTCTCTCCCCTTTGTTTTGAGGATTGGGGTAAAAGGTAGGTAAGTGGATAGCCTGATTCAAGGCTACCCTGGATACTACCTTTGGCATAAAGGAAGGATTGGTTCGTAAGGAAACTCTGTCCTGATGGAAAATGATGAAAGGCTGCACAGCCATGAGGGCTTGTAGTTCCGAAACCCTGCGAGCTGAGGTGATAGCCAGCAGGAAGGCTGTTTTCCAGGACAAATATTGCAGTTCTGTTGAGGCAGC
This sequence comes from Protopterus annectens, assembly GCF_019279795.1. Classification (NCBI taxonomy): domain Eukaryota; kingdom Metazoa; phylum Chordata; order Ceratodontiformes; family Protopteridae; genus Protopterus; species Protopterus annectens. The sequence continues at coordinate 601,948,507 of NC_056737.1, forward strand.
TGGCTCAAAGGGAGGCAAAGTCAGATTTTCTAGAATGAAATTGAGGTCCCAAGCAGGTACTGGTTGTTTGCTTGGAGGTTTTATATTCTTAGCCCCTCTGAGGAACTGTCTTAAGAGGGGGTGAGAGAATAAAGGAGGATCAGTGTTGTATTCTGCAGAAATGGCTGAGGCATGGATTTTGATGGAGGAGAATGGAAGTCCACTGCTTAGCATCTCAGCTAGGTACTGTAATATTTGAGGTAAATTCAGTATTCTGGCCCTTTTTCTCATTCCAAGCACAAAACCGTTTCCATTTTGCGGAGTAGGCTTTTCTAGTAGAAGGTCTTCTGGCCTCCAAAATGACATCCTGCACCTCCTTGGAGAGTAGGGTCTGTTGTGATTTTAAGGAATCTTCCATGCGGCTAGATTGAGTGTTTTCAGCTGACTGCGAAGAGTTTTGAAGTTGTGCTGAGTCAGTAGAAGAGGCATTAGAGGCAGGATCCATGGTGGGGAAAGCGTCAGGCTCCTCAGGAGTGGGTACCAGAGTTGTCTTGGCCAGTCTGGAGCAATGAGAATCATCTTTGGTCTGTCTGCTCTGGTTTTTAATAGAACTTTGGGCAGCAGAGGAAGAGGTGGAAAGGCATAAACTGTCATTGTTGTCCAACTGAAAGAGAGTGCGTCCACTTTCCAGGCCTGTGGATGAAAGGTCCTTGAGCAGAATTTTGCCAATTGGTGATTTCTGTGGGAGGCAAAGAGATCTATGTCTGGCCTTCCCCATGCTTGAATTATCTTTGAAAAAACTTGAGGATGCAACTTCCATTTGTGTGGATCTGTCATATTTCTGCTTAGGTTGTCTGCCAGCGTGTTTTCCTTGCCTGGCAGGAACTGTGCTTGAAGCTCGATTTGCAATTCCAGAGCCATGTTCCAAAGAGACATGGCTAGCCTGCATAGGGGGTATGAATGGGTTCCTCCCTGTTTATGTACCACATTACTGTGGTGTTGTCTGTCCTTATCAATAGCTGGCCTGGATGCAGCAGGTCTTTGAAAGCTATAATAGCATTTATTACTGCTAGCATTTCCTTTTGACTAATGTGTAGGTGCTTTTCTTTTTGGGACCATTTGCCCTGAATGCACCGATCTGTCATGTGCGCCCCCCCAGGCGTAATCCGAGGCGTCTGTTGCGATGACTTGATTTGCTTGAGGCTTGCAGAATGGGAGACCTGTGTTTCTTTGGCATGCTTGAGCCCACCACAGAAATTCCTTTTGAAGACATGGAATCAGTGGTATTATTGTTTCCAAACTGTGGCTGTGTTGAGACCATAGGATTTTTAGGTACCATTGAAGTTTCCTCATATGCAGCTTTGCACATGGGATTAATAGGATGCAAGATGCCATGAATCCCAGAGCCTGCAGGATTTTCCTTGCAGTCAGCCTGGTGAAAGTTGCCAGTTTTCTGAAGTATTGAGTTAGTTGCCCTTGTTTCTCTGGCGTGAGGTAGGCCATCTGGGTGTTTGTATCCAGGTTGGCACCCAGGAAAATTATTGTTTGAGAGGGTATTAGCCTTGATTTCTTTTTGTTGACTGTATATCCCAGAGAATTCAACAACATTATTACAAACGCCAGATGTTTCAGAAGTATGTGCTTGCTGTCCGCTTGGATCAGGCAGTCGTCCAAATATGGGTATATTTGTATCCCTTGAAGTCTGCAGTAGGCAATTACTGATGCCAGGCATTTCGTGAATACTCTGGGTGCAGTAGATAAGCCAAAGGGCAATGCAGAGAATTGATAATGTGTTGAACCTGCAAGAAGTCTGAGGTATCTTCTGCAATCTTGTCTGACTGGGACATGCAGGTATGCCTCCTTGAGGTCCAATGTTACCAGCCAAGACTCCTTGCCCAGCATGGGAAGAAGCTGCTGTAATGTGAGCATCTTGAATTTTGGCACGAGTAAAAATATGTTTAGGATGGATAGGTCCAAAATAGGTCTCCAATCTTTGCCCTTCCTTGGTACCAGGAATAGTCTGGAATAAAAACCTTGACCCTGTTCTTGTGCAGGTGCCTCTTGAATAGCTTTCATGTCCATGAGATCTGAAATTTGTTTTTGTGCCTCTGCCCTTTGATTGTGTGGCAGGTTTGGCATGCCTCTCATTTTTGGAAGGGTGTGAAAGTGGAATCTGTAGCCTCTGTCTATAATGTCCAGGATCCATCTGTCTTTTGTGACAATATGCCAATTTTTCGAAAAATAATGCCAGTTTTCCGCCTAAAGGTGCTGCCGTTTGAGCCTTGCTTGGCATGCAAAGGGGAAGTCATTGGTTCTGCTTTCTGAATGGCTGTGAATTATCCTCACCACCTCTTTGTGTAGGTGCTTGCCATTGTCTGCCTCTAAATGATCCTTGAGATAGCCCTCTACCCCTCGGCGCCTGTATCTACCTCTTTGGGGTCTGTCCGTGGCTGGAAAGGACCAATTTTTTGAAGGCCAATTTCTACTGAAACGTGGAGGTTGTACCTGTAGGAAATCTTTCACTGTTTGCATTGATTTTGCCTTTTCCTCCATTTTCTTTAATACCTCCTCAGCTTTAACACCAAACAATACATCTTTTTGCAGAGGTGCATCAAGTAATTTAGCTTTAACATGATCTGGTAAGGTTTGCTCTTTGAGCCAAGCATGTCTACGTATGACTGATCCTGTAACAGCAGCTCTACATGAGGCCTCTAAAGCATCAAAACCACATTGCAAGGTATGTTTACCCACTTGTTCTGCACTATGTAACAAATCCTGCAACTCCTTCAAGTCTGGTTGTTCAAGTAGTGACATTTTGTTTTTCAACTGTGATAACAGAAACTGTTGGTACTTTAACATATGGAACTGACAGTTTAATGCCCTCATGGTTAAGGTGGCCGAGGTGTATACCTTCTTCCCCCACCTTTCTAAAGCTCTGGAATCTCTCTCTGAAGGTAATGGATTTTTAGCAGTGGAGGCCTTAATTCCCTTGGGACCCTGTGAAATAGTTTCTGGGTCAGCCGCATGGCTTTTGTATAGAAATTGGTGTGAATCAGGAGCCCGGTAATACCTATCAGGCTTGACTGGAGCTGGAGGTAAAGAATCTGGGTTAAGGCAGGCCTCCGAATACACATCATCTAGTATGTCTGAGAGGGGAGGTATAGCCAGAGGCCTGTGCTGAGGGAGCAAGAGAAAATCCCTAAGCCTTTTCTTGGAGTCTGAGTACTCTTGGCCTTCCCAGTGGAAGTGTTCCCTCAAGGTATGTAAGGTTTCCCCAAAAGAGTAATCCTCAGGGGGGGGGAGACAGAGGGAATGGACTCCTCTGCATCAGAGTCTTCAAAAGGGGAGTATGAATGTTCCTGGTCTTCAGAATGTTCTGAAATAATGGAGGCCTGGTCCAAAGAAGGGGATTCTTCCTCCACTCTGGGCCTTTTGTCAGGGGGGGTTGAGAACCCCTGATAAGAGTAATCAAATCCTCAGCTATTTTGAGCATCTGCTTTTTAGGCATGGGGCCTCGAGAGGGGCCCTGTGGAGCTTGTCTTTTAGTAAGCATGGCTGCTTTAGACTTAGTGAAAGCCTTGATGGAAAAAGAAGAGGAAGGCCTGAAGACACCTTGAGAGGTGGCAGGTCTGTCTAAACTCTGAGTTTCACCGCCAAGAGTGGCTTCGGTATCTGTAGTCGGGGTGTAGGCCGAAGAGCCTGCGACCTCGAGCACTGAAGACACTGCCAAAGAAGTGTCATCGGTAGTCAGGGGCTGCGTAGGCGCCTCACTGAGAACCGGACCACCTGTAGTCGGCTTTGGTGTGGTGTCGGTAGAAGTCGCGGACCTCGTATGTCGGTCCTTATCTTTGCGTCTTTTACTTAAAACTGGAGTCAGAGTATCCGACGACATAATGTAATTAAACTTTTTGCCAAAATAGTGTTGGGCGAACTCCGCCCGACGCTTAATAGTGCGTCTGTTGAATGTAGCACAAAAACGACATGCCGAGACATCGTGGTCTGGACCTAAGCAAGGAATGCAGAGGGAATGAAAATCCTTATGTGGTATTTGCTTCCCACATGAAATGCAATTATTAACTTTGTCTGCCATCAGTCTGAGGCAAGAAAAGTTTCCCCAACGGGGTACTTAGCTTTCAAGAAGACTTCGGTTGAAAAATATTCGTAATCTCAGGAGCTGGCCGACTGGCACTTGCGAACTGCTTCTGCTTCGGGCACCGCGCGGCAAGAAAGACTGAAGAAAATGGCGTCGGCTGGTTCTTTTGTACCCCTGTCGCACTGATGTCAGGGAGGAGGTGACGACATCCGACGCCGGACCTACTTTGGAATTCGGCCGACCGAGGACCCGCCTGACGGCAGGAAAACCCATCTGTTATGACTGCAGCTGTATGCACAATGAACATCCCTATTAACTAGGTGCATTTATGCTGTTTATAAGAAAGTATTTTATGCTTTCTTGTGACATCCTTCCAGAGGAGGCTGCATATCTGATGCACAGATCCTTGGTAAGACACATCTTCCACTGAGTGAGTCAGTCCTTACACAAGTGAAGTGCATTAGCATTTTCTAGTCAACAAAGAAAATGTGATAACTGACAGCAACCACAATAAACTGAATTTAATTTAGCGTACATGTGCTATCTGCCCTTTCTTAAAACATTAGGAAAGGGAAATATGAAGTATTTTTAACTATCTATATAAATGAATGAATGAACATAATATTTCCATTGCTGGTGCTGGGGAACAAAATTACTTTCAAATCATTCCAGTAGCAGCTGTCACTTATACATGAAACTACAAGGATCCCTCAGAGCAGTGACAGTTTTGACACCTGAGGGAAAAGTGTGTGTGTGTGTGTGTGTGTGTGTGTGTGTGTGTGTGTGTGTGTGTGTGTGTGTGTGTTGGGGGGCAGTCAATTCATCTTGGACTACAAAAAGATATTTTGGACAAAATCTTGGAATTTAGCTATTTTGGGTGCAGCTGTATAACTTCATAGTATACTGTAAAACAAGTCCTGAGACGCACACAAATGAGAGCTATTCAAGAAATAAAAGAAGCAATCCTGTTACAGAATGTATACAAGATGACAGTGACTGACACTATTCCCATTACATATCAATGGCATATGAATACACCACTACTTCCTTATCTAGCATGACTCATACAAAGCAAACTTGAAATGGATTATGTGAAAGAGAAGGGCTTGAAGAAAACCAAGATCACATTGATATGTCAAGCCCCATTGGCAGCCACTTTGCAGTAAACATGTTAAAATTCTACAAGTAGTAGTCAGTGATTTTGAAGTGTTAAACAGCTCAAAAAACAAAGATTACATGAAAAAGCAGTTTTTTTAGTTCTAAAACCTATGTAATATGGAATGTCATACCTCTAGCAGCCTACACACATCCTTGCCTTCCAGAGCATTTTCTAAAATATAAAGCGTAACATAGACAAATGTAAATGTAAATAAGTTGCGAAAAAAAGTTATTAAAACTCTACAAATAGCAATGTTATCAGTAAGAAGTATTCTTTACCATGATAACAGATTGTGCAGTCATAGTCTTTCCGTAAATAATATATTAATAGGAAATCCACCCCTGGTCTGGTGCCTATGTCACTGACTGACAGAGGCGGTCAGTAAATCACCCCTATCTAAATCAAATTTGTGGGTCACATTTAGGTTGGAAGGCTAGGCTTATAAGGGCTGTAGTGGTCATTAGCCTAGTATACACCTATAAACCCATAAGAATTCACTCAAACCCAAAATTATATTTTTTTTGCTAAACTTTCACAAACAAATTATCATATATTAGAAATGGCACAACCGAGACATATAATGTTAGAACACTTTTGTTAAATAGACATAAGCTTCACATGACAGCAAAAATTCATCTCTGAGTTCATATTTATTGAGATATTTTCAGAAATATGAACACACATGCTTAATTGTATAATTAATAATATAAATAACAATGAATGTCTCTCAAGATGTGTAACGTACAGTGCAAATATCAAAGACAGCTTTCTTCAACTACATCTAAGCTTTCACCTGATGCCATGCAATAGCTTGTAAGTTGCTTGTTTTTTGAATTATTAAGTACCTATGGAAATATTGCTTATTTTCATAACTACTAACAAATAACTAGCAATACCTGCAGTATATTGTGATATAGTTGGACAATAACAATGAATTTTACTGTTTTCACCATGGTGTTTCAAACCATACCCCTCAATGACATGTAGGTCTCTCAGTTATGAAAATAAAAACAAAAATATAAAAAAGTGTATAATAAGTAACAAATAGTGATTAATTCCTCCACTGCAGGACATCTTATATTAACAATGTTAGTCTATTTTTTAAATAGACTACTGAAGTATCAATTGTGACATAGGCAAACTTAACATTTATATAAAAGGAATTAAACCATATTAACAAGTTTACATTTACAAGTACTATACCTCGCATATATTGTTATATATCATATAATCTAAGCAACTTTATACAAATTATTCAGTGAACGCCTTCTCTTAAACCTCATGCCTCCTCCACACCATACAATTTTAGTATAATTTTGTTACCTATTATCAGCTGGTAGGTCACTAGTTAAAGAAGCCACACTAAAAGAAAAAAAAAAGAAATATTTCAATGCTATGAAGAGTCATGGGTATTAACTGGAAGTATACAAAAATGTGCTGTCTTGAGTGAGCTAGACATAGTTTAATGTCAGAGGCGGTCAAAAAGCAATCACTACAAAAGGAAATAAAACTCTAAACCAACTGTATTTGAAGTAATGAATATTGTAAATGAGAAAAAAAAAACGGGAAGCAGCAATTACAAAGACATAAATGGAATTTGTGGGAATACATGCAGAATAACTTTCAAGGGGAAGAGTAAGGTTTAAGAAAAGACAGAAATTGTGCTATTTATGTAATGTTGGGGTGAATGAAAATTGGTATATGCTGCATGAAAATAACAATGGAAATATTACATGCATACTCGTATCACTGATTAAACTACAATGGTGATTTAATCCAGATGTTAAAAAAGGGAAGGTGCATTTCAAGATGGCTTTACAGACTTTGGCTAAAGTTAGGGAATTAAAACCTTGACAGAAGATGGATACGTCTGCCATCTGAACTTTGATGGTGGAATAACTGGAGCCAGAATCAAACAGAGAAGCAAGGAAATTCAATACTACGAGAATAAGGGCTGACAAGAGGTCCAGCCCATGTTGAGTCACCCAGAGGGATTTTTATCTATCTATCTATCTATCTATCTATCTATCTATCTATCTATCTATCCATCTATCCATTCTTCCTCTGTTGCCCTGGTTAGTCCCACTATGCTAGTAGCCTGTTTTTAGGGGGGCTCCAAACTGGTATCATACTACTAGGGGGAATTTGGCCAGGGCACTGGGAAAGTTCCCCTTCTTGGCATTGTTGTGAGTGGGGACCCATTTTGCAGGAACACTTCCTGTTCCTGTCCTAAGTGCAGTGATAGCCCAGAAAAACAGGGAGGCAGATGGAGAGAGAAGGAGATGATAGAATGGTGGGACAAATGGAGGAGGAAGCAAATATTGATACCAGAGAATGTGTGCACGATTCTGAGGAGCTGTTTCAGAGAAATGTGCTTGATGGAGATGTATCAGCAAATGATGGATGTATAATTACAACCCTCCTGTCAGGAGGGTTGCAGGATGGTTTGCTTAAAGAAACGGTGATACAGCGTCAGCCAAAAAAAGGAGGGGATGTTTCCTGGGGGACATTACCGAGAAAATACAAAAGGAAGATGCAGAGACTATCCTGAAGAATAACAGTGAGAAGGAAAAGAAGACATATGCAGAGAAAATAAAAGAAGGCAAAAGAGGAGTAGCAGAAAAAAGGAAGAAGAAAATTAAAAACATAAGTACATAGTAAGTATTCAAATTAAAGAAGACAAAGAAATGGACAACCATGAAGTTTGGGACAATTTAACAGCACTTTTGGGTGTAACAGCAAAAGAGGTAAGAGCATTTATTCTCATTAACAAAGAGGCAATTTGAGACAGTTTTTTTTCAATGAAAACTTTTCTTTGAGAATATGTAAAAAGAAAGACTTTAAGCCATGGCATTTTTAAGTGATAAAAGCATTTAACTGGCAAATAAAAATGAAAACTCATGTACAATTTCGAACAATGGTAGAAAGAGAGACTTTGATAGGACATCTGAAAACTTTATGTAAAAAAGTACCAGACACTGCAAAAGTATAAGGGGGTTTATGTACTGGTGGCTGGGAATGTAATATTGTGTTAAAAATCGAAAGAGAAAAAAATAATAAACAAATATATATATATAAAGAAGGACATTTGATAAGTAACTGTAATAACAGGAAATTTTACATTTGTGGGGAAATGGGACATGATGCAAAAAATGTGAAGTGAAATGTTATAAATGTAACAAAATTGGACATTTGTGGATGGACTGCAAAAATGAAAATAAGAGAAAGAAAAAAGAAAAAGACAAAAATGAACAAAGAGAAGACATTTTAGAAGTAGAAGAAATAGTAGAAAAATAGATGAGAAAAAATAATAAACAGGACATAGAAAAGGTTCCAAAATAAGTAAAGAAGATGTAAACTGGGAGGTAGTAAAAATAATTCTACTGGTATAAGGGTAAAAGAAAAGGAAAATTTAAAGGGATAAGTACAAAAGAATAAAAGAAAAGAAATGGATGAAAAAAGAATATATACAAATTATGATTGTGAGTTGTATAATGGTTATGGTGTTTGAATCACAGACACAATTTATAGCATTTGATTCTCACCTTTGGGAAGGAAACTGACTAGGCTTAGAATGCTCTATTAAAATATAGCCTAGTAATTAGCTAAGAACTTATGAAACCATGAAAACAAGGAAAATTGAAAATAAAAAATTTTAGAGTGCTTTCTGTAAATGTGAACAGTAGTAAGAAGAATAGGGATTTTGGAGTGGCATAATACATGTGGTCTAGATTTAATTATATTAAAAGACATAAGAGTTTTCACAAATGAAGAAAGATTACAGAGAAACCATGAGGAGGAAAGAATCTGGAATTTGGGAAATGAGATATGTTCTGGAATAGCCATATTCTGTAGAACTACAGTAAAGATATTATATATAACTTTAGCAAAAATGGGAATATTAACCATTGTAGATTAAGAATGCAAAGAACAAGTACAAAGAATTATAACATTATTTGCTCATAATTGTAAAAAAAGGAAAGCTTACTTCATCAGATTTTAGACTAAGCAGTGGTAAATATGAATATTATTATAACAGGAGATGCTAACTGTGACTAGTGAGGCAAGTGTAAAAAGAAAGGAAATTATATAAAAATGCTAGATGTTATAAGATGTGGTAATTTAAAACTTTGGGACAAAATTAATTGATTTATCTCAAAACCTCAAAAAATTCACAGACTTATAAAATGGACATGTATGGAACTGAAAAAGAGTATTTTATAGTGTCAGAAGGTTTCGGTATAGGAGAAGGGAATGTAGTTGAAACAGGATTTTCTGATCATCTTGCAATACAGCTAGAGATAAAGGAAAAAAATAAATATATAAAAAATAGGCAAAAGAATAAAAAGGATAAATGAGAAAGCATGGAATGAAGAAGGAAAGAGATCAGTAATACAGTTATGGAAAGATCATATTACTATGAGAAGATTTTACAAAAACTGGTCTGAATGGTAGATGATTTGTGTCTTTCGGCTTTTCCTGGTTAGGGGTAGCCACAGCGGAACTCCGGTCCGCTAATGATTGGCAGTAGATTTTTACATACTGGCTTGCCGGGCCTAACGCACAACCTTTAACGAAGGAACGCCCATTCACGCATGTCACTACACAGAAGACGCTCTGAAAATCGAGTGGGCAACGTCTGTGAGGTGACAACGCTACCGTAGCACCACCACCGCAGTATTTAAGGAAAAATATATAATGTGTTTTTTACAGTGGCAATATGATGTGAGCAAAGAAGATAAAGAAAACTATAAAAGAACATATAAGGATGCACTGGAAGATTCAGAACAAAATGACAGAAAGTACTTTGATGAAGAAAAAGTATTATATGAAAGAAATCAATAAAAACACTAATTGTTATATAAGCAAAGATATTTTTACAAGGAAAAAGAGAAGTACCAAGCTACTTAATCAGATTAGTAAAGGAAGATGGTAATGTAATGACAGAAATAAAAAATGTAAGATGTGGAAACAAAAGAACTCAAGAAAATATTATAAACACTGTAGTATAATATGTACAAGACATGTTTAAAAAAAGAAGGTCGCAAAAAAATACATGGAAAGTAAAAAAGTTAACAGAAAAAGAGAGTAAGGAGTTGGAAAAGGATATTTCTTTAAATGAGCTAAAGTCTTAGAACAAGTGAATGTAGATTTGGTTACAGGACCGAATCTAACAGGGCATGAAATGTATAACATTTTTAAATGAAGGTTTTTATGTACAAATAATTATGTAGTGGAATACTTACAGGAAGAAAGATAAAAGACAATTAAAAAACTGGAGACTGAGAGTACTGAGTAATATTGATTATAAGATCTTTATGAAAATAATACAAAAGAGATATAAATTAAAATGGAAAATATTATGGAAGATAATATGTATAGTATAAAGGGACTGTCAAGAATTATTAATGATAGTTGGAGAAATTGTGGATATTATTATAAACAGAAAAGAAAAAGAAGCAAAAATCATGACAGCAGGCTTAAATAATGCATTAGGTATACTTGGACATGAAACCCAACAGGTAATAATATAAGTGAGAAAATTAAGAAATTATGTATGTAAGCATATAGTAACAATTAAGCAAAAATACTTGTAAATGGCTGGTTAAACCAAGAGGTACATATGAAGAGCGTGTAAAACAGGGATGTCCAATGAGTTGTATACTCTTTATATTACTTATGAATGTGATAGTGTGTGAAATAAATTACAAAATGTAACAGGCAGGTTATACAACACCTGAAGGGTTAAGAATTACAGTTCTGTTAACATATGGAGAAGACATTATAATAATGACAAAAAAAACTTGGATAAAATAAGTAATAACTTTCAAGAAGCGATATGGATGGCTTTAAATAAACAGAAAAGCAAATGTCTGGGTGATGTAGTAAAGACAGGAGGGTATATATTTTACAATGAATTAAATTTCTGTTAGGTATAAAATTTGGTCATAACAATCTAAGCAGAATTTAGTGGGAAAAACAACAGAAGAAATGCATTTAAATTATCATTCAGAAAGGCTTATTTGATAAATTCAGTACTGATGGGAAAATAGCATACTTAGTAAGTGTATTTATGTTGCCAACAGTATTTGAAAAGGAATTATTGCAGATATTTTTTTCAGTTGTATGTAAATAAAGAGAAAGGAGGTTTAGGGTTTATTAACCCAGTGGTATATGCTGCTTCGTTAAATTAGTACAAAGTGTTAATGTAGATGGATGAAAAAGATGAACGATTAGTAGTAAAACTTTTGGTGATAACAGCATGGTTCTGTTAGCAGACAGAAGACTGTTCAAAGCGAGTAGATAATACAAATAATCAGCATCTAGCTGCCTTTGAACCTCAGGATTTTTGAAGTTGTTGTCACTGAAATTACTTCTGGAGGTTTGCCTGATGAAAAACTGGTTGGTTTATTGAACAAAGGTGATCCTGATAAACAGTATGAAATGTTGTGGTCGGATATGATATAAAAGGTTACTGGAATGGTGAGTGAGTTGGGTGGAAAGGAAATGAGTCATGACTTGGACAGACATAAGGTTACAGGTGGGATGCAATCTGTAAACTCATACGCTGATGCAGCTGGTAGAACAACAGACTCTGTAAACTTTACTAAAAAGAAAAAAGTTTGCTGTTTGTATAAGAAAGAAGAGATAATAAATATTTTGTGTGGGATAATTTAGTGTTACCTTTGAGTTCTGAAGCAAAAAACATTAGATCCTTGACTCATTTGCAGAAATACATTTTGTGACCTAATATTTGAGACTGAAGACTTAATGGAAAGACTTTTGTTTAATCATAAAAAGAAGTACTGGTACCTGTGGAATGAATTTATATTTTCTGGGCAAAGGACTTCATTAAAAAAATCTGTCTGCTCAGTTTTGTACTGATGAAATTGAGTTAAAGATGTTAAAAATTATCTTTCATTTATGTGTTATTCAGTTTCTGAAACTGTGAAAGTTAAAGATGAGAAAGGTATTTGAAATGGGGGGTGAAAAGTGAATGTTATTTTAAAATATGAAAAAATGTGATAAAGCATTTATCAAGTGTTATATATGTGTGTGGTAATAGAAAAACAATTAGGTGTATGGAAAAGCCAAAAACTTTTTTGTGGGGAATTTCAATTATCTGATGAAAAAATGTACAAAAATAAGATGTAATTACTGCAGGAAAAACATCATATGATGAGTAAGTGTAAACATGAATGTATAATATGTAAAAGTGAACGGCATTTTGGTTTGATTGCCAAAAGAATAAGCAATAAAACCAAAAATAAGATGTAATTACTGCAGGAAAAACATCATATGATGAGTAAGTGTAAACATGAATGTAGAATATGTAAAAGTGAACGGCATTTTGGTTTGATTGCCAAAAGAATAAGCAATAAAATGAGCTGGATGATGAAGAAAGCACTGTAATGTCTGAAAGTAATGAGGAAGTAGGAGGAAAGGTGTTAGTGGTGAAGTAACAAAAGATGATTTAGATAAAAATATCATACTTCAGGAGGATGTTATGAAAAGAAATTTGATAAGTGGTAGAGTAAGGTTAAAGAAAAGAAGATTTAAAACTACATCACCAAAGATTAAAATTAAAGATCGGGAGTAATTTTAGATGTGTTTAAGTTAATGAAAATAGTGAGTAATCAGATTCTGAGGATCAAGGAATGGTTGCACACTAGATGAAACACCATGGGCATCTTATTACAGGAGGTTTAAGGTTTCACATAGTGAAAACTCTAGCTTGGATAGTTTTTTCTTCTAGTATTTACAAACTCAGAATTGGGGAAAGATAAAAAATAAGGAAATGAAAATATAAAATACTTCTCAAACTTAAAAAGTAGGAAAATAATTTCAAGTGCTTAGAGTAAATGTGAACATTATTATTAATATTGTAAGAAGGATAGACACAATGGAGTAGTGTGCTAAATGGGATGTACATATTATTTTTATACAGGATGTAAGATTCCTAACAAGTGGCGAAAGATTGCGAACAGAAAAATTGTGGAATGGAAATATAATGTGGAATTTAGAAAGTGAATGCTGTGGCACTGTTGTAGAAAGACAGTAAAAATATTAGATGTAGTGTTGGTAAGGATGGGAATGTTAACTATTGTGAATGTGTGTTGAACAGAATATGTTTATAGAATCATAAAATTTTATGCATATACAAATGGAAAGGAAAGAAAATCTGTTTCATCAAATATTAGATTATGTTTTTGTTAATATGAAAATTATTATTGCAGGGGACTTTAATTGTAATTTAAGGGGAAAATGTAAAATGGAAGAGAAGGATGTTAAAAAATACAAGAAATGGTAAAATGTGGTAGGTAAGCTGTCAATGGATTTATGAAAGGGGGCAATTGGATCTGAAACTGATTATTTTGTACAATCAGAAGGTTTGGGTGTAGTAGATGGTGATACAGTAGAGAAATTATTTTTAGATCATTCAGGAATATGGATGGAGGTGATAGAAGAAAGGGAGTATATTAAAACAGGAAAGGGAATAAAAAGAATAAATGAGACAGCTTGGGATGAATTTTGAGAGTGGGAAGCATTGCAGTTATGAATGGATCATATAACCACAAAAGACTTTTATGCAAATTGGTCTGAATGGTGGATTGAATAAAAAAGGCTTTTTTCCAATGGCAGGATGATATAACAAAGGAAAAGAAAGTGAAGTATGGAAAAATGTGTAGAAATGTATTGGAGAATTCAGAGATGACTGCAAGAGAATATTATGATATGGTAAGGAAATATATAAAACAAATTGATAAAAAATTAAGACATTACTGTTTAAGCAGAGATATTATTTACAAGGGAAAAGAGAGGAGGTATCTGCATATTTGGGTGAAATAGTAAAGGAGGATATTAATATAATGAGGGAAATGAAAAATGTAAAAGGACAGGTAAAAAGAACAGTAAATTATGAGTATTTATGTACAGCATATAGAAAAGATTACAAGAAAAAAAAGAAAGAAAATAAGAGAAAACATAAAGTAAAAAAAAAAATCAAGAATGAATTTGAAAAATAAATTATTATTAGTGAACTGGATGAAGTACTTAGGAAAGATTCAGTGGGAGTTCCAGATAGTAAAGTGATTGAAAATATACACAAAATTAAGGGATTAAAAAAAGAAATAAAGGGATTGGCAAACAGAGTGTTTTGTAAAGGTTTTGAAAGAATAGTTGAAAGAAGGGTTTGTTTATGAAGAGTTATGTAGTGGGATATTAAAATTTATATGGAAAATGAAAAGAATGAAATAAATATTTGGAGACTTATCACATTAAATAATACAAATTACAAAATGTTTATGAAAACGAAAATGAAAGGAAGGATGAAGGACATTATGGAAGAAAGTATATATGGTATAAAAAGGAAGTGATACTAGGAATTAATATTGGTAGTTTGAGAAATTGTGGATGATACTAAGAGTAAAAGGGAAGATTTGAACCTTAAGGTATGTGATATTAGGAAGGCATTTGATACAGTAGGACAAGATCCTTGTGGGATGTTATGGAAAAGGATGGAATATGTAATAGAATCAGAAGAGAGTGTATGTCAGCAAATCAAAATAATACAGAGTGTTAGGGAGTGGATAGCTGAGTAAAGAAATATTTATGAATTATGGTATAAGACAAGGTGTCCCATGACTGAGATATTATTTGCATTAGGCGAGAATGTGATACTGACTGAAGTACCTTATAAAATTAAAGATGCTAGATATGTGTGTGGTTGCTAAGAACTGGTTTGTCTGAATGGATGTTTAAACGAAATTGGAATGATCTTAAGTAAAAATAAAGGGAAGGGATTGGGTGATGATGTGAAAATTGTAGAGGATATATTTTTCAATGAATGGAGTATCTTTGTCAGAGATAAAATGTGGAAAAGTAATGTAGTTATGAGGAATGGGAGGGGTGATAAAAGAAGTAAAAGAAATATGTCTTATGTGGAAGATTTGTAGATTGGCACTGAGGAAAAAGTTTATCAAGTAAACTCTGTTTTAATGGAGAAAATAACATATATGTCAAATGTTTATATGACCCCAGAAAAATATGAAGGAGAAATTGTGCAATTATTGTTTTTCTTCATATGGAGTTCAAGATTAAACCTAGTAAAAAGAGGTGGGTTTTATAAGACTGAAGATGAATAGGATTCTGGTTATTAAATTCAGTTATTTATTCCATTTCTTTAAACTTACACAAAATATTAAAATGGGTAAATGAAGAGAATAAGAAATTAATGGTGAAAATGTTTAAATACAAGTATAAAAAAAATCTGGAAGATGATGAGAATAAAAAAAGATAAACATTATATAAATGAAGAAATGAAAAATTATCAAGAAAAAATATGTGGAAAGTGAAAACTGATGATACAGAGAAGAATAGGAGAATGTGATATAATAAGATGATGAAACATTGTTATATTATGTAAATCCACAGGACAATTTACCAGAATAAATGAATTAAGTCTTTAAAGTAAGGACAGAGTGGTGTAATAAAATTGTAGAGTTTCAGGATTTCCTACGGAAACTAGTAATAAGTAAGTTACCAGTAAATGGGGGATATACCATATAAAAAGAAAGTTGACAGAGTGAGTTTATTTTCTGGGGAGGAAGAAACAACAGAGCATATTTTTTGAAATGTATAAATGTGGTTAAACTCTGGAAAAGATTCTGTGAAGAAACATTTTGAGAATATTAATGACATAAATATAGATATGAATATGATTATGTATGGGTATTATAAAAACAAGAAAAAATAATGTGAGAATGGTAGCTAAGAATTTATGTAATATAAGATATTTGGAATGAAAGACTGAATGAAATTCTGTTTAATGGGAAATGGATTTTGGCTGAAGTATTGCAAATATTAGATTATGGTTGTGGAAGAATAAGTGGGGTGTCAATTATGGAAGAATCATAACGATGATGGTATATAGGAATGTGTAAATATGTACCTGTAAATATGCATATAATGTTCTGGTTTGTTTATGTTATGTTAATTAAAGGACCCCTACTCTTTTCGATTGATGCCATGGGATCTTTTACATCCACCTGAGCTACCAACAACTCAGGTAGGCACGGCCTCAGTTTAATGTCTCACCCAAAGGATGACACACTCAGGAGTGCAGTGCCCCCCTTATGTTGCACTATAGTTTCAGCAATCCATCTGCTTAGAAATCTTTACAATTTACTCTAAGTTTATGAGGTGTAGCCTTTTGATAAGGGGGAAGGATCTGAATCACTCTGTGGAAAAGGATGGATCCTCAGCCATCACTGGAAGTGGAGAACCCATGTGGTTAATTTGAGAGAAGTAATTTCTGAGTGAGGCTTATAGGACTGGTGAAACAATAGACCCAGTCTGAAACTGGGCAACCAGGGTTGTTTCCTAAGGTGAGGCCAAAGCACTGGGAGCCAATATTTGTCTCAGTCAGAAGGGGGCCATGAGAATGACTGAGGTATTGCACAGAAATGCTTTATGTAGGAACTTCATCATAACAGGTAATGATGGAAAAGCACAAACACATTCAAGCGGCCAGTGATAGACTACTGCAGTTCCAGGGTATCTGTCTCTTTGGAGACATTAGGGCAAAATAGCTGCTGCACTTGGTGTTGTCTAGGGATGGAAAGATGTTACAGCAAAGCCTGTACCACAGCAGTGAAATATCTGTGTTACTAATGGTTTTTTGGAACCACACATGAGGCATCAAAATATATCTGCTGAGCCTGTCCACTAAATAGCTGGTCCATCCTGAAAGTCCAGGAAAGCCTGCTACTCTAGAAGTCTGTCCTCACTTCCAGGACACTGATGTGAAAATTGGCCTCTCTGAGTCCATGTCCCCTGCACCTATACCAGAGAGAGAAGGTGCCTTCCATTACGGTGGTCTTTAGAAGGGGTAGAATGACTGATCTGCCTGCTGTGAGGGAGGAGGATGACTGGAGCCACCAGTCTAGATGACACTTTCAGACAAATGAAAGAAAATAGTTTTGCTGACTGCATACAGGAACTGGGGCTACTGCTTGTTCATTGCCAACATCTACTGTAACTCCCTCATGTAGAACCTTGTACACAGAACCAGAGAGTATATAATTGATTAGGCCACTTAATACAGACTGAGATCCTTTGACCTTTAAGGAACTAAATAAATCTGGAAGATAATTCAGACTCCCTCTGGCCTGGTGGAACCTCTTGGACAGCTCTTTTTGAAGAAGCTCAGCAATCTCCTTCGCCACTATCCTCCTCTGGTGGGGTTATAAGTCTAGGATGGAGGGGGATGACAATTTTGAGCATGCTGAGAAAGGGATTGTACAGCCTCTGGATATTACGCTCTTCACCCAGTTGTCCAGTATGATAGCCAAAACATGACCCCAGGTGAAGAGGCAGCCAATCTCCAAATGCCTCCAGAGTGCGGCAGTTGAGCAAGCCCTCAGGGATACTGTGGTTACTTCCCAGAGGAAGCACCTCTAAATCCCTGATTTTGCAGAATCTCTCTGCTTCTGGGGGTAGAGTCTATTTTAGCGACACTTTCTGTCACAATTTCCCATGTTTGAAAAGAAAATGAAAGGTAGCTGCAGATATTTTTTAAGGTAGGGGTTTCTGGCACCCTTCTGGTTCCTACAAAATGATATTTGAAAGTTTTCAAAGCTATTTGAAGGTTTTCAAAGCACAGAATAAAAGGAAAAAAGCATTTTTCATTCCTAACTCAAAAACCACCGCACAAAGGGTGGAATAACCGAAATATCACCAAACACAAAAATAAAATAAAAAAGAAGGGCACACCACAGCTTAAAAAGTCAAACACTGCTTTATTCACATGGACCAAACGACTTTTGTTCGGTCCATGTGAATAAAGCAGTGTTTCGCTTTTTAAGTTGTGGTGTGCCCTTCTTTTTTATTTTTTATTTTATTTTTGTGTTTGGTGATTTTTCATTCCTGTTCACTTTTCAGAAGCTTCTGATTGATATTGGGCCCAAAATGGAAGGACTATCATATGGGGTATTAACAAATGCTGTCCTGAAGTTGTCAGCAAATTGGCATAAATGCAGCCAGGTATGGTGTCACATGGATATGCCTGTGCCTAACAACATAACTGCTTTCTCTGTAACATTGTCTAGCAGCCTCATGCAAAGTTTGGAGATATTCAACACTGTAGTCCCCTGTGATAATATGTTTTTGAGCATCTAATGTGAAAGGTCTTTGCAAGGTGTCTAGTGTCTCTGCTCCGTCTCAGTGGAACATGTTATATGTGTGAGATAGAGCTCCAAGTGTGAAGGTACTTCAGGCATAATCTCTCTTCCCCATGTGGTCCATTGTTCTGCACTCCTTGTTAGGTATAAGGACTGTGGAACTCTCATCAGAAAGTTCTCTTTTGGTGGCTGCTGCCACAGTAATAGAATCCATTACAGGGCATTTCTCCAGTAAGATCTGTTCTTAGGTAGCCACAATACCCTGTCAGGGTTTTCAGGGCTACACATTCTCCTACAGTGGGTTCCCACCATGTCCTTTTCACCACAATATCAATTAAATGGATTTCTGTCTAGAGACTAGTGTGAAATTTCTTAGAATCATTTCAGTTGTCTGGACTCCACAAAGGGTGGATTCTGAACTCAGGACTGCTATTCTAGTACTCTAACAGGAACCAAAGACCCTTAAAAGAGTATTTCAGCCCAAGAGGTTCTGAGTAACTAAAGCAGAGACTGAACCTTAACCCCAAAGGCTGTTTCATACTCTCAAGTTTTAAGATATATATAAAAAAATGTGGCCCTTCCTGACTTAGTGTAAGTGAACTCTTCCTGCCTTATTAATGCTGTGCAGCACTTTGAATTAACATATATTCGTGAAGCCGCATTAAGTAATATTTTAACAGTGTAATAATAAATTCTGTTTTTTATAAACACCTAGCTTGTACCATGTTGAGTATGTAAGTCTTAGCTTAATTTGAACATAGAACAATAAGTTTGGAAAGGGGAAAATAAGTGCTGAACCAACCGATTTTTCACCCCAGTCTCTGATATTATTATACAGACCAAATGCATAGGTGATAGTATAAAACATTATATTCTAATACAATTGTTCTGAAAAATTTATGGGGGATCATATTAGGTTAAGCTAATTAAAACAGCCAAAAATAATTGAAAATAATAACTAGGAAACTGTACGTGTACCTTGTGAATGTATAAAACAAGAAATGGCTTCTGATTGTTGAAAAAAATCACTATGATTCTTCTTCACGAGTACTATATTAATTTTCAATGACTTGTCTTAGATTACTCTCATTAAGTTTTGTTAGGCAATGGCTAACCCTTAATTAACTGTGAGATTTTTGAAGAAAATGTAACTGGCAGTCTGCATGCATTTTTAGAAGGGACTATAAGCCAGTGCCCTACAGACTGTCCCCCTCCCAAAAAAAAAAAAAAATGGAAAATACAACAGACACTAATATTAGAATTACATATAAGCCTCCATTGTGATATAAAACTTCTGCAGAATGGGGGGAAAATAGAGAAATAAATAGGTTAACGGATGCAAACAAATGTCTGACCCCAAAAATACATAAAGTACAGTTTTGAACCTACCATAAATGTAGATGTTCGAGTGTTCACACTGCTGCAGTCATCACACTTGGGTTATCCTGCTGTCAGACAGTCCTGCAGTCGGCCAGAGTTCCAAAGTCTTGGTCTGGCGTCGGTTGCTGTCGCTTCTTCCCTGACGTCAGAGCGCCAGGGGTATATAATATGCATCTGATGCCATTTTCTTCAGTTTTTCTTGCCCCAGATGTCAGGTGCCCCCAAGTGGGTAGGCAATACATATTGCTAATCAAAAATATACATATAAAATAAAAACAATACCTTCAGTTACCAGCAAATACACCCCAAAGGTTGTATAGGATAGAAGGGTATAGATAAGTCCAGCTAGTTTAGAGGGGATGGAGGGAGGGTAACCTGGACTGCAGCAGTGTGAACACTCGAACATCTACATTTATGGTAGGTACAAAACTGTACTATGTTCATCGTGTTACACTGCTGCAGTCATCACACTTGGGTTGAATCCCAAAGCTAAGTTTGGGTGGCTGGTCTCTAAAGAGTTAGGATTGGCTAAGAGGTCTGCAGAACTGCAGTGGCAAATCCTGCTCTGGATTTAGAGTAAAGAGGCAGGTGGTAATGCTTGGTGAAGGTGTGCACTGAACTCCAAGTTGCAGCCTCCAGAATTTCCTTGGTAGGTACTCCTCTGAGAAAGGCTGTTGAAGTGGCTGTTGCCCTGGTGGAATGAGGCCTAATGTTATTAGGGACTGATTTTTCATGCTGTGTGTAGCAGTACCGAATACAGTGTCCTATCCATTTGGATACAGTCTGCTATGAGATAGCCTTGCCTTGTGATCCTGCAGCATATGCTACAAACAGTTGATCAGTTTTACTGAAAGCTTTTGTTTTGTCCAAGTAGAAGCGTAGCTGCCTGTGTATGTCCAAAGAATGCAGAAGTTTCTCCCCTTTATTTTGGGGGTTTGGATAAAAAGTAGGCAAATGGATGGTTTGGTTAAGAGCCACACTAGATACCACCTTTGGCATGAAGGTAGGGTTTGTCCTTAAAGATACCCTGTCCTGATGAAAAATTATGAAAGGTTCCACTGTCATTAATGCCTATAGCTCTGAGACTCTTCTTGCAGAAGTTACTGCCAGGAGAAGAGCTGTTTTCCATAATAAAAATTTTAGATCGGCTGTATTGGCTGGCTCAAAAGGTGATAGGGTCAGTTTTTCCAAAATGAAATTGAGGTCCCAAGTTGGTGTTGGTGCTCTCCGGGGCAGTCTTATGTTTTTAGCCCCTCTGAGGTACTGCTTTAGCAAGGGATGAGAGAATAAAGGAGGATCCATGTTGTAATGTGCAGAAATGGCAGAGGCGTGGATCTTAATTGATGAAAATGATAGGCCTCTGTCCAGCATCTCAGTCAAGTATTGTAACATCTGAGGAATGTCTGGAACAAGAGGGTCAAGGCTGTGAGCCTGGTTCCAGGTGCAGAATCTCTTCCATTTTTCTGAGTAAGCTTTCCTGATGCTAGGCCTCCTGGCCTCCAAAATGACATCCATAACAGCTTTAGATAGAGGTGTTGCCTGTTTGACTAAAGTATCTGCCATGCAGCCAGGTTTAGGGTTTTTAGCTGACCGTGCAGGATCTGATTGTTTTGTTGAGTCAGAAGGTGTGGAATTTGGGGCAAAATCCATGGTGGGCCCTGCATCAAGTTCCTTAAGATAGGGTACCAGTGCTGGCGTGGCCAGTCTGGAGCAATCAGGATCATCTGTGTTTTTTCTTGTCTGGCTTTTAGGAGTACCTTTGAAAGGAGAGGCAGTGGTGGGAAGGCATAGACTTTTAGGTTTTTCCAGCTGAACAGAAGAGCATCCACTTTCCATGCTTGTTTGTGATAAGTCCTTGTGCAGAATTTTTGTAGTTGGCAATTCAGAGGGGAGGCAAAAAGATCTATGTCTGGGCATTCCCATTTTTGTGTTATCATGCTGAAGATTTGTGGATTCAATTTCCATTCGTGAGGGTCCATGATATTTCTGCTTAGGTCATCTGCCAGAGTATTATTCTTTCCTGGCAGGAATTGTGCTTGCACATGAACTTGGTACGTTAAAGCTGTGTTCCACAAGGTCATGGCTTGCCTGCATAGGGGATAAGAATGAGTGCCCCCTTGTTTGTTTATGTACCACATTACTGTGGTGTTGTCTGTCTTTAGTAATAGTTGTCCTGGATGTAGAAGGCCCTTGAAAGCTGTAAGGGCATTTTGAACAGCCAACATCTCTTTTTGATTGATGTAAAGATGCATCTGGTCTGTGGTCCACTTGCCCTGAATGCATTTTCCTGCCATGTGTGCTCCCCAGGCGTAATCCGAAGCATCTGTTGTGAGAGTTTGCCTGGCTGTGGGTTGGGTAAAAGGCTGACCCTTGTTTAGGTGACATGCCTGTGCCCACCATTGAAACTCCTGTTGTAGGCAGGGGATTATTGGAATTACTGCTTCTAGACTTTGAGAATGTTGAGTCCAAACACTTTTTAGGTACCATTGTAATTTCCTCATATGCAGTCTGGCATATGGTAGTAGTATGCAGGATGCCATGAATCCCAGGGCCTGCAGAATTTTTCTTGCAGGGAGATGGGACGTCTTTGCCAGTAGTTGAAAATATTGAGTTAGTTGCACTTGTTTGTCTGGCGTGAGGTAAGCCATCTGGGCCGTTGTATTTAAGCTGGCACCCAGGAATGTAATCTGTTGTGAGGGCACTAGTTTTGACTTCTTTTCGTTTACTGTGTACCCTAGAGAAATTAGCAACTTTTTCACAAATGCCAGATGCTGTAGAAGAATGTCCTTTGTCTCTGCTTGAATGAGGCAGTCGTCCAGGTATGGATATATTTGAATACCTTTTTGTCTGCAAAATGCAATTACTGGTGCCAAGCACTTTGTGAAGACCCTGGGCGCAGTAGATAAGCCAAAGGGCAGTGCAGAGAATTGGTAGTGCATTGTACCAGCTTTGAATCGGAGGTATCTTCTGCAATTTTGTCTGATAAGACATGCAGGTATGCCTCTTTGAGGTCCAGAGTAACAAGCCATGCTTTCTTGCCCAGCATGGGTAGAAGCTGCTGTAATGTCAACATTTTGAATTTCGGAATATCCAGGTAAGTATTCAGAATTGAAAGGTCCAGTACAGGCCTCCAGGCTTTGTCCTTTCTGGGGACCAGGAAGAGTCTTGAGTAAAATCCTTGTCCTTGTTCCTGTTGTGGTACTTTTTGTATAGCTCTTATGTCCATGAGTGCTGTAATTTGTTTTTGTGCCTCTGCCCATTGATTTTGTGGCAGGTCTGGCATTCCTTTTAGCTTTGGTAAAGTATGGAAGTGGAATCTGTAACCTTGAGACACAATATTCAGGACCCATTTGTCTTGTGTGGTTATTTGCCAGTTTTGAGAAAAAAGTGCTAGTTTTCCCCCTAAGGGGGCTTCCAGAAGGGACGTGCTTGGCGTACGCAAAGGAAAGTCATTGTGACCGTTTCCTGTAAGGTTGAGACTTGTCCTCACCTCCTTTTGGGGTTGAGGTGCCCCACTGTCGTTGTCTATTTGAGCCTTGGGGTTGAGATCTGCCTCTTGGGCGTCTGTATCTGCCTCTCTGTGGCCTGTCTGACACTAGAAAAGACCAATTTTTTGTTGGCCAATTTCTGCTAAACCGAGGTGGCTGTACATGTAAGAAATCCTTGACTGTTTGCATAGATTTAGTTTTACCCTCCATTTTCTTTAACACCTCTTCTGCCTTAACATCAAACAAGGTATCATGTTGTAAAGGAGCATCCAATAACTTTGCCTTAACATGATCAGGTAAACTCTGTTCTTTTAACCAAGCATGTCTTCGAATAACAGAACCTGTAACTGCAGCTCTACAAGAGGCCTCTAAAGAATCAAAACCACACTGCAGAGTATGTTCTCCCACCTGTTCAACTGCATGCAACAAATCCTGTATTTCTTTACAATCAGGAGCTTCTGAGCTAGCAAGCATTTTCTGTTTTAACTGAGCCATTAAATATTGTTGATACTTAAGCATGTGAAACTGGCAATTTAAAGCTCTTACTGCTAAAGTTGCAGACGTGTATACTTTCCCCCCCCATCTAGCCAAAGCTCTGGAATCTCTGTCAGGGGGTACTGGATTTTTTGCAATGGAAGCCTTAACCCCTTTTGGACCTGGGAAATAGTTTCTGGATCAGCAGAAGGGTTTTTGTAAAGAAACTTGTGACAGTCAGGGACTCTAATACCTATCTGGCTTGGCTGGAGCTGGGGGCAAAGAATCAGGAGATAAGCTGGATTCAGAGAACACATCATCCACAATGTCTAGCACAGGCGGAATAGCCAGGGACCTGTGCTGAGGCCATAAGAGGAAATCCCTGAGCCTTTTCTTGGATTCTGAGTATTCCTGACTTTCCCAATGGAAATGTTCCCTCATGGTATGTAAAGTTTCCCCAAAAGAGTAATCCTCAGGAGGAGAGGCTGAAGGAATAGATTCCTCAGCATCAGAGTCCTCATAGGGGGTAAAGAATATCCCTGGTCTGAAGAGGAATCAGAGGAAATGGAAGCCTGATCAGAGTCATAGTCTGTATCCTGCCTAGGCCTTTTCTCAGGAGGGGGATGGGAACCCCTGATTAGAGTAATGAGGTCTTCGGCCATTTTAAGCATCTGTTTCTTAGGCATGGAGGACTATCCAGGAGAATGCTGTACTAGTTTCTTTGTCTTTAATGGTACCTTTGTCTTGGCTGTTGTTTTAATGGTAAGTTGTGAAGGTCTGAAAACACCCTCAGAAGCCGGTGCCTGCTCAGCGGCTCCGGACCCATCTGAGGGATTAGATTCCGTAGGCCCAATACCTTGAGTTTCCAGAGGCCTAGATGTCTCCACGTGGGAGTCGGAAGCGACCTGTGGCTCTGAGGTAGCGGGTGTCAGGGGCTATGAAAGTGCCTCACTGAGAACCGGCGAACCGGCGATTGGCCTAGAAGAGGTTTCGTCATCGGTTTTGGACCTCGGATGCCTGTCTGCATCCTTGTCTTTGCGTTTTTTCTGTATTGAGGTTGTCGGCTGATCCGACGGCATGGTATAATTGAACCATCGGCCAAAGTAGTGTAAAGCAAAATCAAAACGTCTCTTTATAGTGCGTTTGTTGAATCCAGCACAAAACCGACAACTAGTGACGTCGTGATCAGGGCCTAGGCATGGAATACAGTAAGAGTGGAAGTCCTTATGAGGTATTTGCTTCCCACAAGAAATACAATTATTTATTTTTTCTGACATCGGTCTGAGGCAAGAAAAAGGTTTCCCCAAGGGGCACTTAGCTTTATTGTAGACTTCGGATCTGAAATTCGACTTCGAAAATCTCAGGAGTCGGCCGACCGGCACTTGCGAACTGCTTCTGCTTCGGGCACCGCGCATCAAGAAAGACTGAAGAAAATGGCGTCGGATGCATATTATATACCCCTGGCGCATTGACGTCAGGGAAGAAGCGACAGCAACCGACACCGGACCAAGATTTTGGAACTCTGGCCGACTGCGGGACCGCCTGACGGCAGGATAACCCAAGTGTGATGACTGCAGCAGTGTAACATGATGAACATCTTAGAAGTGCAGCTTAGACAGCAGAGTGAAATATGTAAACGTTAGTCACCACAGAAACCTGCTTCTGGATCAGGTCAGAGACTTGAGATCTTTGCCTGTTTAAAAAGGAAACTCTTTTGAAAAGTATACAGAGCAATATGGGTTACTTACAGACCAGTCAGCCTGAATTTGAAACACAGAGATAGAGAGACCAGAGATATCTAAAACAGTAGTCTGAAATGCTGAACTCATAGCCAGAATGGAAAGTAGCTATAACTGTAGCAGCTGCAGTGAACAGGAAGGGAAGGATTTCAAACAGTGAAGTAGCAAAAACTTTTGTACCTTCACTAAGCAGCTGGAAAGGAAACACATAGCTAGGAAGAGGGATAACTGTCAGAATTACTCTGATTCTGATAGTTATGACCCTCAATCTACAAGTGGTGAAATGTAAACAAGAGGGAACAAGGGTCTATGAACCCTAAAATTGATATGCAGGTCTTACAGAACAGTAAGTTCAATTCAAAGGAAAATATAAGCGTGATACTGTCAACATATTCATAAGTTAAAAGAGTACTTTGCAAATTTATCTATAACCAATAAAGAGTGGTTCACCGATGATGAAAGGATAGACTGGGAATGAGTGTCTGCAGAAAATAAAAATAAGCCACACTGCCTGTACAAGTTTTTAAATAGGGAACTTGGAAGGTATCAGTAGAAGAGATAGGCTACACATGCAGCCTACCTAATGAAATGTGGTGCCTATCAAAATCCACAAGAAGGTTACAATCAGTTGGAGGATGTGCATTTTACAGCTGATGACTTTTCAAACACAGATAATAATTTTCAGGATGTGTACTTCTGAAGTTATCCTCCACATTAGGACACAGTTATCCTTAAAACTTAAAAATAAAGCTTAGACTGTACAGTGGATTATAAACAACCAGTAAACATTCAGGAACTCACTAAGTGGGCTGAAGCTCTGCCACCAAAAATGGGAAGAAGAATACTTACTGTCCAAGCCTAGGTACTAGAAGTTAAAGCTACTGATGCTCCCAGTATAAAGGAAAATTAACTGCCTCATTCAAAATGCAGCAAACCAGGTGAAAATAACTTGCACAGGCTAACACCCATGTTCAAGAACAAGCTTGTACCAATTTCCCAGCAGCTCAGCAAATTCCTACTGCTCCACAACCTCCAGTGGAGTTATGCTTGCAGTCCAGATCTCAACAGTCCTATTGTCCCCCTCAAGTCTTACCTGAGCCAGTGACAATCATAAAGAAGTTATGATTCTGCATGACAAAACGACAGAAGATATGAAGGGAGATAAATATGTGGTTCTGACAGAGATTATTACAGAGGGTACAAAAACTATGACAGGTTCCAGCCCACAAGCAGACCCAATTCTTCTTGCACAGAAGGAACAATAGAAAAAAAATAAGATCATCACCAAATAATGTAAGAAAGCTAAGGGACCAGGTAGCACAAATTCCCTGTTTAAAAATTTATGTAACCAAAAAAACTCACTGCCTCCTAGTTTTCCTTCTCCTGGGCCAGGGGCAGAGCACCCAGCAATCCTAGCCCCATTGACAAAAGTACTTAAAATAACCAATTAGTTTCTTCTTTCTCCTCTCAGGTTGCCAAGGAAAATGATTCTGATATGCTTACTGATTTGAAAGAAGTATGCACAGTAAAGGAAACAGAAGCACAGTCTCCAAGCTGACCCCTCACTACAAGCTCCTAAAGCTTCTACTACCAAAGGACAGGGTAAAACAAATTCTATCTAAGCAATGTAATCCTAGTGGAAGTGCAAGTAAGTTCTGCTTTGAAGTAAATGTAGAATCAGCTTAAAGCATGAGGCTTTGACAGATTCGGAGGCTGAAGTAACTCTAATGTCAAAGTACCTCTATAGATGAGCAGTGCATTATAACATTCAAAGAGCCTGACAATCCTACCCAATGGGCCTGCAGGTTAGAGGCTACACAGTGCCTAAAAAATTTAAGTGACCCATCCAGTGCATGTCACCAGTAAGCCAGGAGACTGTTTTTTTAATTGGCAATGATCTGTTTAAAAGATTTACACATATAATCAACTATTTTCATGGGTTCTTGTGGTCAGAAGTGAATAAGCCCATTTCTTTTAGAAAGAACTCAAAGGTTCATAGACAAACAGAGTCATGCTATTCATAAAGGGATGATACTATGATTAAAGTTAGTTTTGCAAGGCCTGCCTTATCAGATGTGTTAGTACTTGGAAACTCTGAGGAACTAACCCCATGGAGAGGTGTGTGTGTGTGTGTTTTTAAAAATTAAATCTTAAAGAATCTGTGTGTCAGCTACTTGGGGCAGGGACACGAAGCACTGGTTTACAGAGAGGGTGCTGAAAAACTTGGCTCGGACACTCTGCTGAGGGCCTAACCCTACAGCTGCATCAGTGGGGAATTCTATTGGAGACCTGGAGACAAACAGATATACAGACATCCGGACCTCAGGCTGAGTGTGCTCCCTGTGTGCTCTTAAGGGAAATTGTACTTGATGCAGAGAGGTCTGCATCTGGAAATACTGAATGTATCCATTTGTATTCCAAGTGCACTTCCCTCTCCAGTGTCAGTGGCGAGAAGTCAGGCTCCTTGATTACTGGCCCAGCGTGGGGATGACACATAGTGGTGCCCATCACATACTGGCAGCAGTGGTGGGCGTCACATTATTAATTGGTGGCAGTGGTGGAATTCAGGCTCCTTGATTACTGGCCAACATGGGGACGACACATAGTGGTGCCCATCACATATTGGTGGCAGTGGTGGTCTTCAAAGTATCACAAATTTTTATCTGCTTTCACACACACACACACACACACACACACACACACAGGTTCATAGGTTGGTACTAGGCTATCGGCCCTAGGGCCTATACAAGCCTAGCCATAACAATTCCCTGGCTATTTCTTCCCACAGTATTTACTTCCCTGGACCCCTGTCTAGCAGGGCGACTGACATGACCCCTGGGGTGAATTTCCTATCCCCCATCCAATCATCAAGGTTCCTTTTGAAGAGGGCCAAAGAGGCACTATGCTTGACATGTATGGGCAGCCTATTCCAGAGTCTGGGGAGTCTCTGGGTCAGGAACCTATCCCTCCAGCATGTTTTGTTCATTGTGATGACAAGGTTTAGATCTCTGGAGTGTGAGTCTCTGAGGGATTGGGAATTCTTTAAGTGTAGCATTTCCAATAGCTCTGGGTTGGACATGGCCTTGTATGTTAAGCAGAGATCGCCTCTGAGTAGACGATATGCGACAGAGTATAGGTGGAGTTTTTTTAGATGGTCAGCATAGGGCATTTGCTTTAGGCCTGTGATTCTTTTAGTGCGCTATTTCTGCGGCCATTCCAGTTGTTGCAGATGTCTTGAGAGGTACATAACAAACTGGGTGTTGTATTCTATAATGGGTCTAATGAGAGATGAGTACAGTGGGACAATGACCCCCTTTTTTCTGGATGAAAAGTCCTTAGTGATGAGGTGTGCCACACAGAAGGATTTCCTGACTGCTGTGGCGATGTGGTTATCGAAGGTGAGACCACTGTCTACCTGTGTCCCTAAATCTCATCACATTTTCGGTGTTTAGTGTACTGCCACCTATGTGGTAATTCACAGGTACATGTTTTTTCCCAAAGGGGATAACTACACATTTCTTGGCATTGAGCTTGAGCCCATGACTCTGGCATCAAGCATCTGTTTCTATAAGGGCTTTTGTAGAATATCCACATCATTTGGGGATTCAATAATGGCTCCCAGTTTGCAGTCATCTGCGAACTTTGCTAGCCAGAGTCCCTTAGTGTTGGCCTGAACTTCAGAGAAGTAGATGCCAAACAAGAGCGGTCCCAGGACTGAACCCTGAGGTACTCCACTTGTCTGGAATTGGATTTGGAGTTGGCTACTTTTACAGTCTGGGTTCTGTTAGTAAGCCAGTTGGCAACCCATTGAGTGACGTAGGGATTAATGACCAAATTAGTAAGTTTATCTATGATTCCAGAGTGGGTGATGGTGTCGAAGGCCTTGGCGAGGTCCAGACAGGCTGTGTGGACCACCTTACCCTTCTCCACGGCTCTGGAGACTGATTAGAAGAAGTCAATCAGGTTCAGGAGACAAGATCATCCCTTCATGGTCCCAAACTGTGTGGGGTCTGGTGTTTGAAGTTTGCCAATGTCTTTGTTTATAAGTTCCATGATAATACGTTCCACGGCCTTGCAGATCAGGCTCATAAGACTGAAAGGGCGGTAGTTCCCGGGATCCAAGGTGGATCTCCCCTTGTGGAATGGGATAACTGTAGCTGTGCACCACTCATTGGGCACGAAGACTGAGGTGAGGCTATGATTAAACATGACACTTGGGTGAGGTGCCAGTTCATTTTGTAGTTCATGTAGTACACAGCCTGGGATGTCATCTGGTCCCATGGATGCTGTATTCTTAGCTTTGGAGAGTGCATTTTTTACCTGAGTGGTCGTTATTACTGGAATTTGGCAATCATTTGGTATTGAGATGGGCACTTTAGGGGGTGAGAGGGGGGTGAAATTTGCACTGAATCGATCTGCCAGGATATTGGCAATATCCTTGGGATCAGTAATATTTAATGCCATTCTGTTGTAGCTTAGAGCAGATCTGAGCATTGCCATTTAGATTCTTGACATAGCTATAGAATGCCTTGTGGATGTCTTTGGAATCTTTGGCAATTTTATTTTCGCAACTAGCTTTGGAGGATTTTATGTGGGATCTCAGCTTCTTACTGAGGTTGGTAAGAAAGTTTTTTTTTTTGCATCCTGGGATTTTCCTCTTTTCTGCAACAGTTTCTTCCTTTTGTTGTAAAGTTTGTTTATGACAAGGGGGCACCACATTGGCTTCCTTTTTTTGAAGGAGAGCGTCTTGGATCTATTGGGGATGGCATGATTCATGCACAAGTGGATGTGCTCATACAGTGCCTTAGTGTAGGATTCAGCAGTCGAACTTTCAGTTCCTGTATGCATGGGCATCATGAAGTTTATCACTTCTGATTTGAGTAGCATGAAGTTGGCTTTGGAGAAGTTTTTTACGGAGGTTTTCTTACTGGGGGGGGGGGGGTTGGAATGTGGATGTCAAGAGTGATTAGCTTATGGTCAGACCTGACCAACGAGGGGGTGACCATAGGTGTGGAGCATCGATTTCCCATGTTGGTAAAGACCAGGTCTAAGATTCTGGAGCCCCTGGTGGGACTAAGGATTAGTTGATCCAGGGTGTTGGAATTTATGAATTCCAAGAACCGTTGGGCAAAGGTGTTGGTACACGATTAGTTTTCCCAGTTAATGGCAGGGTAGCTGAAATCACCCAGTATTAGGCTGTTTGGTTGAATCTTAATATTTTCCAGTATGTTTAGAAAGTTGTAGTGAGAATCTTGGGGCATGGTGGGGGATCTGTAGCAAGCTACAGTTTGGATTGCAGTCTTACCTAGTGTTAGTTGCACCTGGAGAATTTCAGATGCATTGTGTTGGGCAACTAGCCTGCTGGTGTGAATATCCTTGGTGAATATGGACACTCCTCACTTTTAGTGTTTCGGTCCTGGTTTGGGGGCTGAAAAGTGTGTTAAGAGTTGTAGCATGGTATCGCAGGGGTGCTTCTCTGAAGCCTTGAACCAGGTCTCAGTTACTGCACAGATATCGATGTTCTCCATTATTAGGAGTGCCTCGAGAGAGTGCATTTTGAGGTTTAGACTTCTAGCACTGAGTAGCATTACCTTCAGATTTTGCATGCTTGTACCTGCTACTGTGGTGGTTTTGTCCTTTGAACTTTGCCTAAAAAAGGCACTATAGGGGTGGCAAGAGCCTTAGCCAGTAACCTGAATCTCAGGGGTGACAGGTGCAGACCATCTCTGGCAAAGAATCGTGGTCTGTCGATCATGTCGTCCCAGGCAGACAGATACTGGATCCCCTTTGAATGACACCAGAAGCTTAGCCAATTGTTGAAGTCAATTATTTTGTCCTTCTACTGTGGTATCATTCTGGGTGAAGGCAGGATGCTACTCAGGGCTAGGGTCATACCTGCCTGGGCCACATGATCCGAGAGCTCTTCCATGTCTCTTTTCATGTAGTCCAGGGAAGTACATCTCAAGTCATTCACTCCAACATGGACAGTGACAGAGTCATATTTGTACTTGTTGTGGAGTGACTTGAGTGCATGCATTAAGTGGCGGACCCTGGCACCCTGCAGGCAGCTGACTGCAATTTTCTCCTTGTTCAGCCTGGTGAGTGGGGACATCAGTGTGCCTGACTATAGAGTCACCTATGACTAAAATGTTGGGTATGTTGTCTTGCCTTAGGGGCTGTTGCTGGGTGGTATACTGGTGTTGTGAGCTATGTGACACTTTGGCTGAGATTGGTGTTTGCATTTCAGTTTCGGGGATCCTTGTTGCTTGGGCAGGTTACTGTTAAGGGCCTCCACATATGTGGATTTAGTGTTGCTATGTATGGGTGTTGGTGGTGTGGGTTTAGAAGGACTATGTGTTGCTTGAGGTGTAGTGCGGCTGTTAACCTTCTCCTCTTGGGTGGAGAGAGCTTTGCTTCCAGTTTGGCTATGTAAGTGCATCTCTCGCAGGTTGTAGGGTTGGGTGGAAGGAGGAGAGGGTTGTCTGTGTACATGAGGCAATTGCTGCATTGCCCCAGTATGCCCGGATTCACCAGGTGGACAGGAGAAATCACCGGAAGCTGACCCTTGGACATGCCTGGTTTGGTGCTTTTTTTTTTTTTGTAAAGTACAAGAGTTGTTTTCACTTACCTTAGCAAGGTACTTTGCAATTATAGGCTGTTTAGTGCCTATGATTAATTTCTCCTTATTTACAAGGAGAGTTGAGTGCTTGTATCAGTTTAAGTCTTCCTAGTGCTTTCCAGCAAGTGCTAGTAACAGGGATGGTTAAAGGTAATATGAAATAAAATGGTTTATCCTAAACACTGCAGTGTGCACTAGAGAAGTTAGATGTGAAAGTAGGTAAGTTAAATTTTACCTGTCTAAAAAGTTAAATTTTAGTGGAGAGTCACTATTTTAAAAACAGCAAGATAGATTGAAAGGGGGTGGTCACTTTTGTATTCTGGTACTATGGAATACAGCAGGATGGCCAATAAACTTAAATAGTTGAAGGGGAGTGATTTCACAAAATGATAATTTTTGTGCTTACTCACACAAGCCAGTATAAATGGAGAGGAAATGAGATGTATAGTCAAATTAACATATGGGGAAGGCAACTAGAAAGACAGTGGTGTTTAAGAACACTACAGTAACTAGCAAGGGGTGTGGGGAAAAAAATTCTGTCTGACTCACAAGAGACAGAGCTGTGGTCTCTTTTCCAGTTTTAATATGCATTAAAAAACAGAATACAAGTAAAAAACAAGGTAAATAAATCAAATCACAGTATTCAAAATAGAACAAGGTATAAAAAGTAATACAACAAATAAAAAGCAAATTAACCTTTCTCTCACAGCAACACACACACACACACACACACACACACACACACTAATGCTGGTAATATAAATAACTAGCCTAGGTAGCAATAAAAAGAATTAGTTAATATGTAATTATCGTTCAAAACTATGTACTAAAATATATCATAGAATACTCAGACTTTTAGATCTTCTTGGGATCTGGTGGCCCCCACACCCAAACTGTATAAATGGATTTTTACAAGGACGTAGTGGCGGCCTCTGCCCTCATCTGCATCAATCTAAAACCAGGTCCAGGGATGGTGTTGTCATTACTTCTTTAATTTTCCTCAGAATCAAAACTCAGAGGTGTGCACAAGAGGTCTCCGTAACTTGTACTGGGGCAGGAGACAGTGTAGTCACTGTTCCTTTTACTTTTCACACAGACATCAGAGGTGTACAGAAATTAGTATAGCTTGTGTAGAGGCACTGTACTATCTAGTTGCAACAAGTTGGAATACATTAACATGATCATTATTTTTTCCACTACTCTCACAATTACACATTAGACATGCCTACAGCTGACTGTCTTTGGGGAGTAGATATAAGAAGTGTGGGTGCATGCTATGTATATGTATGACAACAGTCACTTCAGATATATGACTATGGCCCTTTAAACCTGTCTTCATCCCAATCTAGAACCAGAGGGATGCACAGTGACTGTCGTCTTTTTTTTTTTTTTTGAGGGGGTAGGGAAGCAGGTAATTTTCCCAGATTGGATAGATGTACCCTCCCAAACATTTGTCTTGGTAGTTTCTTGTGATATACTATTTTGTCAGATTTAAACATTAAGCCTTGGGCACAACATATGTTTTCCCTGAAAACAAACCAAAAAAAAAAAGACTGAATTTTTTTTTACTCATGATTTTTGTTCAGGCCACAACTGGATTAGAAAGTTGGGAAATGGTCTAAAATGCACCTTAGAGCCTGGCTATGATTTTATTTAATTTATTTATTTATTTACATTTGTTTACTGAGAAATTCCAACTGGACACAGGTCCTTTTTCAGTGAAGGCCCAGGGAGAAAAGCTCCACAGAACAATAAATGAGCAGCACAGTAATCAAAGCAAAGGATTGCAACAGCTCTACTTAGCGAAGAATGACTGTGTATTTATTTATTTAATTAATTTATTTATTACTTATTCATTTACATTAACCCTATGGTTTATGGGGCCTGGCAGCCACAAACCCCCTGGCTTAATTCAGTTATTTCCTAACTGCTGTCTTGAACAGGTAAGGTGTGCTGAAAGGATACAAGAAGTAGGTTGAACAGCAACATTGAATTTCTTTCCTTAATCATAATTTTGTCAAGCCATCACTGGATGAAAAGGTTGCAACAAAACACTGCACTTTAGAGCACACAAAAAGCCCATAGCTTCTTGAAACAGCTGAAGAGTAAGGTAAGATGTGAGAAAAGGAAGAAAAAAAAAGTTATGTGCATGATGTGGAAAGACCAGAATGTGGGATAAAGATTGGTGATCACCGGAGTATGAATGCAGGGGGTGTGAAACAATAAGCAGTGGGAAGGGGTCGGGTGCCTTTGCCTAATGCACCATATCAACTAATGCTAGCTCTGTAGATACGACTGGTGAAATGTATCACCATCATTACATTTAAATCCCAATCGCTATCAACACCAATCTGTGAAATTGGCCGAAATAGTGGGGTACACAGGCCTGTCAAATTGTAAGAGCATTGTAGCTACAGTTTAGTCCCAAAAACTCTGCAGTATGAACTAAAGGGTTGCTTAGAGTGGGAGATACTTAAAGTGGACTGTCATTGGGCCCCCCAACTTAGCAGTTGTTGGAGAACTCCAAAATGCTAACATTAACCCTGTAATGTAGTTGTCTACAGCTTCATGACGCACATTTAACAGATTCTGATCTCTTAACAGTAATTGTCAGTCAGTGGTGAATTTAATGGTATGTTTGCATTTTTAGACCTTTTTTTAGCTTTCCCCGGTATGCAGACTTCTCATTATTTGTAGTTTGACACTATGTTTGTTTGTGTCTTTCGGCTTTTCCCGGTTAGGGGTCACCACAGCGGAACTCCGGTCTGCTAATGATTGGCAGTAGAGTTTTACGTGCTGGCTTGCCGGGCCTAACGCACAACCTTCAACGAAGGAACGCCCATTCACGCATGTCGCCACACAGAAGACGTTCTAACTGAGAATTGAATGGGCAACGTCTAACTGTGAGGCGACAACGCTACCGCAGCACCACCACAGTTTGAAAATGCGATTGGATTTTCAGGATCAGCTAACACAAAATTGGACACTTCTTTACTTGTCATCTGATCCTGACATTCCAGTCGTGTTCTAAGAGCCATGCTACTAAGCCTGGAAAGTAAGTGTGAAGTGTCTGTTTCTAAGACTAATGTGAAGCTGCAGCAGCAGATTTTAGGGACAGAGATAGAAAAATAGAATGTACCTCTGGAAATGGAATAGATGAGAGATAGGTGGCTAATGGGTGAGCTTTAGCTCTCTTTGCCCACTTTTAAACCCACCACGGCTTCATGTATTTCTATGAAGTAACACTGTTAATCTTCTGATATATACTGTGCCAGTATGTAACCAGTTCAAAACTAAAGCATTGCTTCAGCAGCTTGAATATACTGACTAGATTAAAAAAAAAAAAAAAAACACTAAGACGACAGAGTGCATAGACACGTTCAGTTCAGAAGACTGTTTTTCTAAGTAGAAAACAAGGGCCTCCAGGCTGTCTAGTGATGTCTGCTTACTTCTCATCTCATAAAAGAATGTACACCAAATGGCAACATTCAAATCGAATGGACTTCAAAAGCTCTAGGTATGAACTGTATATTTATCTTTTTTTGGGACATTAAAGTGTCAAAAAGGTAATAAACACAGAGGATGATGGAAGAGACTTGTACACTTACAAACCACATCCCCCTCCCTCTGTTTTTTGGCAATTGCAGCTAGATATCAATCAAAAGCAGAAGAAAAAAGATATCCTGGTTTTCCTTCCATTTGAAGTGAGAAGGGGATTTAATTTTCAGTTTATTCTGTACCAAGTACTCGGAATTGCACAATTACAGATCAACTCTGAAAATGTGCCTGTCTTGGTTTCATGACAGAGGACAGCTAAACAGCCTACACTCTTGTAGGGAACTGAGAACTGTGACAGTCCATCTTGCCGATTTTAAGGCTTAGGTCATCCACAAAGGCAAACAGATCCATCTGCAATGAACAGGAAGAGGTTTGCCTAGGGTAAAACCCAACCAAGATCTGCCTGTTATCAAATGGACTTGCGCCATTGTAGAGGCCAATGTTAATAGCCAAGAATAAATTTTGTGGTCAGAATTCTCCATAAAGTGGTTCCTGAACCCAGACCTGCTTCTCCAGTGCTCGCAAAAGACCAAAGACCTTTAAAAGACTATTCCAACCTAGAAGGATTTAAGGAACAAGAACAGAGACTGAACCTTAACCCCAGAGTCTGTTTCTTATCCACAAGCTTCTGGACATAAAAAAATAAAAATAACTGAACAAACGGTACTTAATTTTCCCGACTCCTGATGTACTTTAAACTAATGTAAGTGCCTTTTTCTGCATGTTAATGTGACACAATTTTCCACCTCTGATGCTGTTATGTGTGTGAAGATAGGTAAAGGATGCCAGCCTAGCCAGATAGAAACTGTCATTTGTAAATATTAATGTAAGCCACAGGCTTGCTCTCTTAAATGTGAAAAGACTGTATTGGATATTGAACAGCAAAAATGTAACAACAGTGCACTCTGCTGTAAGAAAGCTAAGTCAATCTTTTTATGACGGTCTTTGATGTCAAAATTCAGAGCCAATATGTCTAGAGGGAGGCATCCTGCCTATTGTTTCAAGACCAGAGTTAATGGCTAGATTTTGCATGTATAAATGTCAGTTATTGCTCTGGTTTCTGAACAGGTGTAAAGAATGTAAATGTTGTTTCTGTTAGCCTGGGAACACCAGAGAAGTGTGAAGAATGATGTCATGTGAAGCAGCTCTGTGTTATCAATTTAAAGAGAGAGAGAGAGCTCAGAGCATTTTGTCTTGAGAACATCCAACATCACCAGCACTGCTTTGCTCTATATGTAAGTTACTAAGAACTGTGTTTTCTATTAGAAATAGCTAGGAATTATGAAGACTAGACTTAAGTGTTTTTCTGTGTTGATGTCAGAACCTTTGCTACTGTATTATTTTAAGTATCTCTCTGTGATCTCTGAACTCTTGACTAGCACTGTGTAATATGAAGTATTGTCTTGTGTTTTTATTACTTATTATTAAATATGTTAAACCTATCAACTGTGGCTGTTTTGTGCAGAGATAATTTAAGCTCTAAGAGTACATTGCATGTATATAGTGATACTGTATCAAGTCACTCCAAATAAGTCTTGACTGTTAGGTTGCACTTACCATTTGGATAATAATATTGCACAGTAATAATTGGACACCCTTTTAAGGGCTTTTAAGTACCTGATATTAGTGGGTGGTGGCAGCTGGTACTACCTTTTAGACTGGGCAGAAAAGGAACACAGCTGGAGAACCTGTGCCAGCTTTCCCCAGGAGTGTCTGTGTGGTTGTATATAACTCTTATCTCAAAGTGTGTGTGTGTGTGTGTGTGTGTGTGTGTGTGTGTGTGTGTGTGTGTGTGTGTGTGTGTGTGTCAGCTACTTGTGCAAGGACACTAAGCACTGTTTGGACAAAGAGGGTGCAGGAGGTTTTAGCTTGCCTATTAGGCTGAGATCTGGACCCTATAGCTGTGTCAGTGGGGAGTCTTATTGGGGACCTGGAGAGAAAGGGAAAAAACCAGCCCCAGACTGACTGTGACTTCTGTGTGCTCTTAAGGGAAATTGTACTTTACTGTGTGTGCATTTATTATCCTTTCCCTATATGGATGCCCCTCAATGGTGTTAGTGGTGATGACTGAGGCTCCTTGATTGCTGGGCCAGTGCACGAGCATCACATAATTGTTTGGCAGTGGTGGGATATCCACACCACATATTAATTGGTTGGCAAATACTAATTGGCTTGTAGTGGTGTGGGTAGAGTGAATTCCTGTTCCTTGTGTACAGTGATCACTGAAGGTGTTTTGTACTCTAAAACAGCCACGCAGTGAATACTCAGATCACAACTGTTTTATTTCTTTTGTTAGCTTAGTTAGTCAGGGAGAGCAGGAAGCATGTCAGCAGAGGAGTACGGAAAGCTGACAAGGAGCCAGCTGGCTGAGATGTGCCAGGCTAGGGGACTGGTGCATGGAAACCTGACTAAGGCAGACATGATTGCAGCTCTGGTCACAGCTGCATCTGAAAACAGCAACCAGGAGGATGATCAGACTGGCAGTGGAGATGTACCACCCTCAGAGAATGGACAGCTCAACCTTTCTGCAGAGGACTTAAAAATCATCTGGAGCTAAAGAGACTTAAGTTGGAGCAGAGGCATTTGATAACAGAAGCAGCTGAGAGACTGAGATGTCTATAGGCTGAGGAGAATGAGAAACTGCTACACTTGGAAGCTGAGGAAAAGGCGAGGCAGAGGCAGCATGGGAAGGAAATAATGACTCTCCACCAGAGTCATGGAGGTAATCGGGAAGGGAGTAACTGGACCCCAGAAGCAAAAAAGGTCAGTAAATTTCTTCTGCAGTTTAAAAAGGGGAATAATTTTGATAGTTTCATTCATATGTTTGAGAGGGTATGTAAACAGTATGATGTTGACCAAAGGCTCTGGGTATGGTTCCTGACCCCCTTACTCCATGGTAAAGCTGTAACTGTGTTGTCTAAACTTGCTGATTGTGAATATTTTGATTATACTACTATTAAAAATCACTTGTTAGAATGTTTTAAGCTAACACCTGAAACGTACAGGAAAAAGTTTTGTGAGCATAGACGCAAGGCAGATGAAAGTGTGTGTGAATATGTTGCTGAACTGAGCACTTATTTTCATAAGTGGGTGAGTGGATGTCAGGTCACCACTTCTGAAGGACTGGCAAACCTTTTGGTGAGGGAACAAGCCCTTAGGAATTTGCCTGAGGACATGAGACTCTGGTTAGCTGACAGACAATGTGCTACTTCAGATGAGTTGGGGAAGAAGGGAGACCTATACCTAGCAAGCAGGGCATCCCCGCACAGGAAAGGGACCCCTCAGTATTGCTCATGAGTCTAAAGGAACCCATAGTGGGCAGCAGAAACTGCCCCAACAGAATCCGCCAGTAGCAGGGGAAGCCACTAGACCAGGTACATGTCCAGGACCTAGGGTTAAATGTTTTGAATGCAACCAGTGGGGCCATATGGCATGCAGATGTTCACGGAGATCAGGTGAGGAACAAAAGGTGAGAGAGAGCCAAAATGGGAAAGTGGGAAAGACAAAATGCCAACAGTAGGTTGTCTTGAGTCAACAAGGGTACCAAACTACTATCCTGCATATGTCCTGAGAGGGAAGAATTTGTATGAGGCAGTACCATGTGCTTATGCAGTTACACGCAATCAGGCTAGGAGACAAGCATGTGGATCTGGTAGCCTGCGGGAGACCCAGACAGACTGCATACTTGCATCCAGGACTGGTGAGGTGGTTACTTCAGGGAGGAAGCTACACTGTAGCAGTGAGAATGAAGGTCAGCCACAGCTGCTTATGGGTACTGATGTTCCCTTGGACAGAGTGACTGCAAAGGTAGAGGTGAGTAGTAGTACTCAGGCTGACAGTGAGGCACCGCTGTCAGAAGATGCCAGACTTCCTCTGGAAGGGGAGCTGGGAAGGGTTACAAAGAGAGAATTGAGACAGGCTCAGCTCTCAGACCCTACATTGCAAGGTCTGAGGCAGGTAGCTAGGGAGGCACCTGATTCTCAAGGGAAGGGGGAATCTGTATACTGGGACAAAGGGTTACTGTATAAAGACCACTGAGGGAGGGCTAGAAGGTGAGAGAATGCAGCAGTTGGTAGTGCCTAGAGCCTAACATCTGGCGCTTCTAGCCATAGCCCATGATATTCCCTTTGCAGGTCATATAGGCATAAAATGTACAAAGAGATTTATTATGCAGAACTTCTAATGGCCTGGAATTTCCAGAGATGTAACAGGGTACCGCAGGACCTGTGTGCAGTGTCAAAGGGTAGGCAAGGCAGGAGACAAGGTGAGAGCTCCTTTGATGCTTTTGCGTGTGACTGAGGAGCCATTTCAGTGGGTAGCTATGGATATTGTGGGGCCTCTGAGTACTCCAAGTTCCACAAGGAAAAAGTATATCCTAGTGGTAGTGGATTATGCTACACGATACCCCGAGGCAGTGGCTCTGTTCTCTGCTGAGACAAAAAAGGTGGCAAATGCCTTGTTAGAGATTTTCAGCAGGGTAGGTTTCCCAAATGAAATACTGACTGACAGAGGTGCCAGTTTCATGTCAGACTTGCTGGCTTGTCTGTGGAAGTACTGTGGGGTGAAGCACATGAAGATCACCTCCTACCACCCCCAGACCAATGGTCTTGTTGACAGGTTAAACTCCAAAATCAAGTCCATGCTACGGGCATTTGCAGACCGGTTTAAGAGGGAGTGGGACAAATATCTGCCCCATCTGTTGTTTGCTTACAGAGAGGTTCCCCAGGAATCCACAGGTTTTTCAACCTTTGAGTTGCTGTATGGGCATAGGGTGAGGGACTTCTAGATTTAATCCATGATGAGTGGGAAGGTGAGTGTGAACCTCACAAGGAGTCTGTTGTGGCATATGTCCTAAACCTCAGGGCAAGGCTCAGGGAACTCATGGGCTTGGCCCAGGAGAACCTGGCAGAAACCCAACAGAAAAAGGTGTGGTATGATAGGAATGTTCGAGCTAGAGAGTATGTTGTGGGGCAGCAGGTAATGGTTCTCATTCCTGTCAGACACAACAAGCTGCAAGCAGCTTGGGAGGGACCCTACAATGTAGTAAGAAGGGTAAGTGATGTTAACAACATGGTGGAACTGCTAGGCAGAAGGCAGGGGCACACATTGTATCATGTTAACATGATGAAACCTTACCATGATAGGGAGGCCCTTGTGCTGAGCATTTGCAGTGGGTTGCAGGAGGAGTCTGAAGGAGATCTGATGACTGATCTCCTCAGTGAGGCTCGGACTGATACCTCAGTGGAAGGGGTAGCAATGTCCCAGCAGCTATCTCGTACCCAGGTTTGAGAAATCTGAGCAGTGTTACAGGAGTTTGGGGAAATGTTCACTGGGAAACCAGGGTGCACCCACCTGGTGCAGCAACAGGTGGATACAGGACCCCAAAGGCCTATTAGGCAGGCCCCTTATAGGGTGCCTGAGAGAGTCAAACAGACTCTGAGGGAGGAGATACAGGAGATGTTGGAACTAGGGGTGATTCAAGAGTCCAATAGTCCCTGGGCCTCCCCGGTGGTGCTGGTGCCAAAGAAGGATGGCAGCACCAGGTTCTGTGTGGCCTACAGGAAATTAAATAGTCACACAGAGTCAGATGTTTACCCTATGCCTTAGGAAAGATGAGGCCCTAGTGCAGCTGGGTGGGGCTAAGTATCTTACAACCACTGATCT
The DNA here is from genome assembly GCF_019279795.1 of Protopterus annectens. NCBI lineage: Eukaryota > Metazoa > Chordata > Ceratodontiformes > Protopteridae > Protopterus > Protopterus annectens. The sequence goes on from NC_056737.1 coordinate 601,989,841, forward strand.
TACCAAGGGTTACTGGCAGGTGCCCTTGACTCCCAGTGCTAAAGAGAAGTCAGCCTGTGTGACTCCTTTTGGCTTTTATGAGTTCACCTTGATGCCCTATGGGATGAAAAATGCTCCAGCAACTTTCCAGAGGCTGGTAGATCATATCCTAGCAGGAGCAGGAGGATATTGCCCTTGCTTACCTAGATGATATCGCCATCTAGAGCCATTCCTGGCAAGAGCACCTTCAACATGTCAGGGAGGTGCTGGGTAGACTACAGAGGGCAGGGTTGACCATTAAGCTGAGCAAATGTCAGGTGGGTATGGCAGAGGTCTCCTACCTGGGACATACAGTGGTGAGTGGTAAGATCAGGCCACAACCTGCCAAAGTAGAAGCCATTCAGGCATGGCCTGCACCTGTTACCAAAAAGCAGGTGAGGGCATTCTTAGGGACAGCAGGGTACTACAGAAAGTTCATCCCCAGTTATAGTACCATAGCTGCTCCCCTCATAGACCTGACAAGGAAGAACAGGCCAGATAAGGTAGTGTGGACCCCAGCATGTGAGTAGGCATTCCAGAAGCTTAAGGAAGCTTTGGGAGGACCCCCTGTGTTAGCCAGTCCAGATTACAGCAAAGGATTTGTTGTGCAGGTGGAAGCTTCAAACCATGGGGTGGGGGCTGTACTTAGCCAGATTTCTTCAGAGTGAGAAGAGCACCCAGTGGTTTATCTCAGTCATAGGCTCCAACCCAGGGAAGAATGCTATGCAGCTGTAGAAAAGAAATTTCTAGCCATAGTCTGGACACTGCAGAAACTTCAGCCTTATCTGTATGGAAGAAAATTCACTGTAGTGACAGATCACAGCCCCCTAACATGGTTAAACAGAGCCAGCCAGCAAAATGCCAAGTTGCTAAGATGGAGCCTAGGGTTGCAAGCATATATGTCATTGTAGCACCGCAGTGAGATTAGCAATGCCAATGCAGATGGGCTCTCAAGACAGGGAATGGGGTAAGGTATACTCAGATAAACCTAACCCTCTCAAGCAATGTTTCTCAAGGGTCATTTGAAAAACTAGCTTGAGTTCTCCGGGTGGGGGAGGGGGAGGTGTGTGAATCTCCGCCCTTGTGGCTCTGACGGATCATAGGTTCATACTAGGTGAAGATAGGTAAAGGCTGCCAGCCTAGCCAGATAAAATTCTGTAGATAATTCTATCATTTGTAAATATTAATGTAAGCCACAGGCTTGTTCTTATAAATGTGAAAAGACTGCATTGGATACTGAACTGCAAAAATGTAACAACAGTGCACTCTGCTGTAAGAAAGCTGTCAAGCATTTTATGACTGTCTTTGATGTCAAAATTCAGAGCCGATATATCTAGAGGGAGGCATCCTGCCTATTGTTTTAAGATTAGAGTTAATAGCTAGATTTTGCATGTATAAATGTCCTTTATTGCTCTGATTTTTGACCAGGTGTAAATAATGTAAATGCAGTTTCTGTTATCCTGGAACATCAAAGAAGTGTGAAGAATGATATCATGTGAAGCAGCTCTGTGTTATCAATTTAAAGAGAGAGAATCAGAGAGCTCAGAGCATTTTGTCTTGAGAACATCCAACATCACCAGCACTGCTAGCTAGGAATTAGGAAGACTAGACTAAGTGTTTTTCTGTGTTGATGTCAGAACTTTTGCTACTGTATTATTTTAAGTATTTCTCTGTGATCTCTGAACTCTTGACTAGCACTGTGTAGTAAGAAGTATTGTCTTGTGTTTTTATTATTTATTATTAAATATTTTTAAACCTTTCAGCTGTGGCTGTTTTGTGTAGAGATAATTTAAGCTCTAAGAGTACATCGCATGTATATATTGATACTGTATCAAGTCACTCCAAATAAGTCTTGACTGTTAGGTTGCACTTACCATTTGGATAATAACATTGCACAGTAATAATTGGACACCCTTTTAAGGGCCTTTGAGTAGCTGATATTAGTGGGTGGTGGCAGCTGGTACTACCTTTTAAACTGGGCAGAAAAGGGGCACAGCTGGAGAACCTGTGCCAGCCTTCCCCAGGAGTGTCTGTGTGGTTGTATATAACTCTTATCTCAAAGTGAGTGTATGTCAGCTACTTGGGCAAGGACAAGGAGCACTGTTTTGGACAGAGAAAGTGCTGGAGGTTTTAGCTTGCCCACTATGCTGAGAACTGGACCCTATAGCTGTGCCAGTGGGGAGTCTTATTGGGGACCTGGAGAGAAAGGGAAAAAACAGCCCCAGACTGACTGTAATCTCTGTGTACTCAAGGGAAATTGTACTTTACTGTGTATTTATTATCCTTTCCCTATATGGACGCCCCTCACTGGTGTTAGTAGTGAGGATTGAGGCTCTTTGATTGCTGGGCCAGTGCACGGGCATCACAATATGTTACATGTGTGGCTGATAATATAAAATATTTTATTACTTCCTATTTGCTCCGACAGGTGCACTGTAAGAGAAGGGAACAAACTCTAGCTCTGGAGTAGCAAATGTTGTAGAGTTGGATCTACTGTGAGGTAAATTATAACAACAGTCAAGGGGGATGGAAAAGATAATGTAAGATCTCCTTTACACTTACCGATATGTATCTTACCACTTCCATACACATATATAAATAAACTATATGCACTAAACCTCTCACAAAAACTTAAACATGAATATTTCATAATGTATTTATTTCATAATGTTGCTAAGGAACTGGTTTTAATTCCAATGATACAATAATTATTAATTTAAATAACAACAGATGCTTTGTTTTTAACACATAGTTATTAGCCTGATAAAATGACTTGCCAGAATTTCCTTTATTCGCCACCTCCATTATATTATATTTATCATGACCATCTTTCACTTGCTTCTCTTCTCTGGCTATCTCCCATTTCAAAATCCCCATTAATCAAATCAAAATTATGTGTCCTGTCTGGTCCAGAGATATTTGTCCAGCTTTTCATATTCAGTCCAAAATGTATTTTGTTCTTTTTATGACATCATTTTATCAGTGAAAAATTACATGCAATTGCAGTCCAGTCATATAATAAAGAAAAATCACTTATTTACAACTTTTACCAATTTAGGTTGCCTTCTCATTTACATATCAAATTCACTTACCTTTCTCAAAAACTCATCAAGATACAATTATGGGAATGCAATCATTTTAATTTTTGTTCACCCACTGTTATCAGCACTAGTTACTATATTGATTCATTTGTAATTAATCCATTACTTTATAAAAAATAAATGTTAATATACAGGATAACATTTGTTTCCCTCCTCATTACAATAACAGCCTTCTTTCTCTTACAGTCCTTAGAAAAACTAGCTGATTCAAGTATCTTTGCCTCTGAAAACAACTGATAGGGTTAACCAGATGTGAGAATCCATCTACATAGCTGACTTATAATATCAAACTACTCTTACATATGCAATTAAGTCCAAAGTGTAGACTCATACAAAACTAGTACTCTAAATGATGTATATACAGTCTAATAGAGTTCAGTTCCATTAATAAATGCCTTTTGCTCTATTTTATACACACTGCCATAATCCAGCACAAACATACAGTTATGTCTGTACAATATTATGTTCCAATAACAATGCTTGACAGTCTTTTTGTTCCCCTCATTTGCATCTTACCCCTATTCATATCACCATTCTATTGACTCCGGTAAAGAATACAGTATCTTTGTTACTGTAGTAATCCTACCTGTGACCTCATCCTCATTCCACATTAAGTACTCTATACATACTGTCTGTTTGATTAAATTAAGTAGACTATCATACCAATAACATAATAATTATCTAATTCAAATTAACTATTCCTGGTCACTTGAGTAAATAACCCCTGGTAAACAGTTTATAGCTTTCAATGAATTTAAACCATATGCTCCAGCCACAGTCATACATATTTCATATCCTTATCATATTGTCATCATACAGTACATTTATAACACAGACACATCTTTGATAAAATTCACAGAAAAACATCACCTTATCCAGGGCCCTAAGAATCCTAAATTGTACACTACACCTTTGCTCTCCCTGTGTACACTCAGAGGAACTTCTCGCTCAGTTACCTTATACCTGTAACCTACATAAAGACTCACATTTATAAACCAGATCCTGAATATATGTCACAGAAATATCACTACCCATTCGGACCTATTCACGGCAGCCATGACCTGTCATAAATACAGGTGTGCATTTGCATTGCCAAAAATCACTACAGGGCCCATGTAGTCCACTGAAAAGAGTGACCTAGTAAATGCCCTTATTATATTACACAAAGGATTTAGGCAACATTCCATATTATTTACAGACTCCTCATAACAGCAGTGGGATACCATGCACAACAAAACTAATTAACCTTACCATCCAAATACTTCCACTCATTTTCCTGCAATTCATACTTGAGGCACAATACATCCTATAATAACAAATGGAACTCAAGATCTTAGAACTTGCAGACAGTTCTACATATACTCATTATAATATCTTAAGTTCACCAACCAATGTGAAGATACCTTCTTCCATATTTCTAAGCTGGGTCTATATTATAAGCTCAAAGAGTCTTTTCTTCAAACACTTAAATGCCGACACATAAATAGCAAAAGCTGGAAACCACGAATGGCCACTTTAGCAAATATTTTTCTCTGTGAAAAAATTTGCTTGCTCATTATTGGGGATTGCCCTTTTTTCCAATGTAGAGTGATCTCGGAGTTGGTACATTTAGTTGGGGGATGAAGCCCCCCACTTGATCAGGGTTTTAAAGTTTATTTTTGTTTGATGGCCAAGCAAATTTTTTCCCTCGGAAAAAATTCACGGAAGTGGCCATTCGAGGTTTACAGCTTTCGCTCTTTACGTGTCGACCTTTCCATGTTCGAAGAAAAGACTCTTCAAGCTTGTAATACAGACCCTTCTAAGCAAACTGGTTATGCTCTTCATTTATCTTCTTTCCTACCATCACACTCTGACATGCCTGCCTACAGTTATTAAATATGAAACATTTAGAATCTTTGTGATACAGCAGTATATAGAAAGACTAAACAGAACCTCTTATATTACTTGTAAAACTCAGACCATTACATATGAAATAGCATTGGACTACTGGAGTGGCTAGCAAGGAAAAACACACGTGAAGTGGTTTACATATCACCCAACAAATGCTACACTGTCACCATACCAGAGTAGCTTAAAAAATAACTTTATACTCACAGGCGATCTCTGCTTAACATACAAGGCCATGTCAAACCCAGAGCTGCTGGACATGCTACACTTAAAGAAATCCCAATCCCTCAGAGCCACACGCTCCAGGGATCTAAACCTTGTCATCACAATAAACAAAACATGCTGGAGGGATAGGTTCCTGATCCAGAGACTCCCCAGACTCTGGAATAGACTGCCCATACATTTCAAGTAGAGCGCCTCTTTGGCCCTTTTCAAAAGGAACCTTGACGACTGGAAGGGAGAAAGGAAATTCACCCCAGGGATCACGTCAGTTGCCCTGCTAGACAGGGGTCCAGGGAAGTAAATAGTGTGGGAAGAAATAGCCAGGGAATTGTTATGGCTAGACTTGTATAGGCCCTAGGGCCGATAGCCTAGTACCAACCTATGAACAAAATGAAAGCACAGATAGATATTGCACAACCTAAGAAACAATGAAACATCACTTATTTCATCTCCTACTAAATACATTTTGCTTGGCCCAGGATATTATAAACAACCGCTGCAATGCAAAAATACCTAAAAAGCACACTTAGCAATTTTCAAATGATATACATAAGACTCAGTAGAGAACACATACATCATCAAGATGAATATGCATAGAAAAGCATGATCAAAGGAAAATGACAGAACTTCATGACAGTGAAAGTGACACAAAAATTAATTCTTAACAGATGAAGAACCCGCAGTCTCACAGTATTTCCAATTATTCTAATCCCTCAGACAATACAATCTTCTGCCTTTGCAAGAATACGTGCTTGATTATGTCTGACTTCATGATACACAGGGATGGAGTGCTAACTGAGAACCCAGGTGACTGGGTTCAATAAGCAGCTCCGCAGACAGGAGAAATGAAGTGGTGAGGCCCACTCACTTATTCAAGGGGGTGTTGGTGGGCAAGTGAAGTGGTGCAGTTTCCCCAGTGGAGACTGAAGAACCACTGCTAAGTGCTTCAGAAGGAAGGCTACACTACTCCAATTCACAGTTTACTGTACATCAACAGACATTTTCACCCTTTATGGAAAGAAAATTTTGAAAAAGTTGGGTATAGCATTCCGCATTTCAACTTCCTTATTTGATATTTATTCATGACTGCCATGATTTGGGCACATTTTCTATGCAAACCAGCCCCGAGAACTCATTATAAAAAAAGACTGGCCTCTTATTTTAGAAACTCTACCTTACTTCCAAAAAGGAGAAAATTTGGTCCTTCAAATATCAGATATCATGTCTGAAAAGTTACCAATAATTCAAACTTCACCCGCCTGATGTCAGTAGGCCTGGCCAAAAAAAAAAACCTAATCATTTTTTTTTCATTTCTAATACAATGAGCTTGCAAGTCCATCCAGGCTGCCATTCTGCTTTTCATGTACACAGTGCAATCCTTCCGTTCTTTTTCTACAAGTCATAGCAAGCACATATTAGGTGTTTATGCTGCCCATAACAAAATATTGCTAGCTGTTTTCAGAAAAATAAGTTGATCCTTCATCACCACCCTGTACTCCTGACACATTTCTCAGCCTCTGGCCAAATATATTGTGTTTCAAAGATACTTTATCCTTAAACTTCTCCAATTTAATTTGAGCCTTTGGAATTGTAACTAGGACCATCTCTAACGACTCCTCTGCAACATCAGTGGGATCATTTACACCCCCAACACTCTTCAAAAACATCTGCTTTCAGCTCACTTTCAGCCATGTGACTTGACTGACTTCCAAGTTCTGGTTCCCATTACTTACTTTTTTTTACTGACTCAACTATTTTCTCCTTGTATACTAAAATTAAATATATTCAAAATCCCAATGGACCAAAACACAGCACACCGAAACATCAATCAAAAGAGGTTGAAACATGAACACCCAAAAATTCTAAAAAAACGCCCAAAAGTTCTATGCAGGAGTCAAACCCCCTGCACTCCCATGCTACCTATATATAACAATTCTGAGACTGCACAAATGTGGAGAAAGGGCAAAAAAACAGTCCCCACTGTACCATGATTTCATTTAATATGCTGCCAGTACTTTTAATATTAAAACAAGCCAGTGGCAAACTGTTTTGACCTTTTGTGGTCGATGTTTCAGGATTTTGATTATACTCCACACAAAAAAAGCTACCATTTAATCATCATTTTTACTGATTTTTAAACTCAAAATTACTAACTAATATCCTATAAACTAAAACTTGCGGTAGCAGCAACTAAAGAAAATGCCATTTTTTCCTGAAACAATGTGAGATCCCCAAAATGTTTTATCTTTTTGATGTTTGAGTTAAGTCCACCTGAAGAGGTCCTTGATCTCAATAGGCAAATTCAACTTCCCCTTCAAACAGCTCTCAGTCACATCACTAGCTGTCTGTATTCATGATGCTTCATTCAGAGGTTCATTAATTCATAGGCAAGTAAATAGGCTAGCTGCCCTTTTGGGCCATTTTAAGCCTAGCCAATTTCCCTTTTGGTGCTTGAATTAACCTATCCCATTTGGTGTTAGACTGGCCTTACACATCCCATGGTTGACGAATATATACCACCTTTAGTGAGAATCACTGGGATCATACCACAGACAATTTAACGAGACTCATGGGATAAAGCATTGAGGAGATGCCGCTGTCCATTAGTAGTACAGGAGCCAGTCCTGGTGTAAATTTTCTATTACCCATACTTAGATCCAAGTTGTAACTGAATATGGACAGGGAGGAGCTTTGTTTTATGTTGATGGGGTGTTTGTTCCACAGCAGTAGTATCCTCTATGAGATATACCTATCCCTCCAAACCATTCTGTTGATACTGCAGAAGAGTTTTAGATCCCTAGACTGAGTACTTCTAATGCTATTTCACTTGCTGATGTGCAAGTAGGTCTATCAGTATTAGGTTGGAGGATGACCTGAATGCCACACACATCATCTTTTAGCAGTCTGTACAATACTGAGTACAGTGAGAGGGCTTTGAGTAGGTCCATATAGGACATAGTGTTTAAGCCTTGTATCCTTTTAGTAAGATATCTCTGTGGGTGTTCCAACTGTTGCATGTGTCTGGACAGATACAAGCCAAAGGGGTATTATGCTCAATAACTAGCCTAAAGAGGGCTCAGTGCAGGGGGACAATGTTATCTCTAGATCTAGACACAATCCCTCTTGTTTATAAGCTGCTGAGTGTATAATGAATTTCTTATGGCAGTGGGCACATATTGGTCAAAAGTTAGGTCATTGTTCACATAAGCTCCCAAATCTCAAACAACTAGGTCAACTCTTAGGAGTGTATTGGCAATGCGGTAGTCCCCGGGGACAGATGACGTCCCAAAGGATATGATAATACATGTTTTTGGCATTTAGTTTCAGTCCACGTTTCTGGCACCAGCTATTTGTTTGAGACAAAACTTCCTTCAGGATGGCTAAGTCATTTGGAGATTCAATGACTACTCCTAGCGTGCAGTTATCTGCAAACACAGTCAGTCAGAGCTCTTTGGTATTGGCTTTTAATTCAGAGAAGTAGATGCCAATCAGTAGAGGTCCCAGCACTGAACTCTGGGCTGAATCCACTAGTCACAGATCTTTTTGTGGAGGTAACCTCCCCTATTTTGACCTCCTGCATCCCATTTGTGAGCCAGTTAGCAATCCAGTGTGGATGGTGTAGGGGTTAATTCCCAGTTTATTTAATTTTTTTACTAAGCTGGAGTGGAATATTGCATTAGAAGCTTTGTCCAGGTTGAGATATGCCATGTGTACTGTTTTACCTTCATCCATTGTTTGGTGACCTTTACAAAATGTTCACCATGTTAAGTAAGCATGACCTGCACTTGACAAATTCATACTGAGATGGGTCCAGTATTTGGAGTTTCCCTACATTCTTATTGATTAGTTCTATGACAAGTCTTTCCATGACTTTGCATATGAGGCTGGTCTGACTTGCGAAAAGTCCTCTCTTATACAGGGGAATCTAGCTGTTCTCCATTCACTTGGTCCAAAACCTGTAATGAGGTCACGGTTAAACAGTGTTGTTAGGGGCATGGCTATAACAAGCTTCATGCTATTTAAGATGAATCCAGGGATACTGTTAGGACTAACAGATGCAGTAATTTTAGCTTTTGATAGCACTTTTAGGACTTGGTCTCATGTGACAGCTGGAGTAAAGATGGTTTCACATATACCTTGTGGGACAAACAGAGGCAGAAGAGAGGGGCAAAGTCTGAGCTGAATTTATCAGTGAGTAGGTTCAGTATATCTTTGGTCTCAATGTAGTTAACATCATTCACAATCAGCTCAGTGCATTGCTCCATTGTGCTTCTGACATTTTGAACATAACCAAAATAGGCCTTGTGATTGTCTTTGTTTTCACATAACAAACATATACAGATATGGGGGGGGGGTCTTCTGGTATGCTGAGACGAGTGGCTGAAGGTTTGCAGTTTCCTGCCTGAGGTGAATAAAAGTAGTTAAAACCCAGTGTCTGCTCATGGCTAGTTGCAAAAGTTGTGGTAATAGGGAGAGACAGAACATGCACAATGACTACAGGAAGGAGAAAAGAGGTTAGAAACAGTCCAAAAAAGGGCAGAAGAAGGTACACTTGCACTATTAGCAAAATCCAGTAGGGAGAAAGACCCACAAAAATGAAACACAGAAAAGGGACAGAATGGCAGAGCTGAAATGGCTGAAGTGCAAGGGAAGCTATATAACGTTTACAATGAAGTAATAAGCATAAGCAAATCACTGTTGGAATATGGTAAAGAAAAAAGACTGATAAGAGACCTGACAAAATGGAAAACATCCTGTCTGGCCATTTGGAAGATAATGGAAGAAGGTGGAAAGTGAGCCTGAACTGCAGCTGGTGTAAAGTAAAGTAAAGTTGTGTAAGGAAACTTGACATATCAGTAGATGATCAAATAATCACTGCTGCAGTAGCCTAAACTATAAGGGTTATACCCACCCTGGCATAAAAAATTCATAAAAAAAACAAGGCATCTACTGCAGCAGCGATTATTCAAACATCTGAATTTACTTATAGAACTCCACTATGTTTGTTGTACTGATCACTGCTACAGTGGCTTAAGCTGTATGAATAGATTACCATAGTTCAGAACATCAGGGATGTGGAAGGGAAAGGGTATAGGAACCTTTGAAGAATGGTTCTAACAAAGTCAGACATAGACCTGGAGAAGGTATTAAGCTCATTGCACTTTGTAAAAGTACAACTTCAGGGGCTCCTGGTCAACAAAGATGCTGTATGCAGATGACATTACACTACAGATAGATTCTCAGCAAGAACTTTAGCAAAGGGTAGGGATATGGAATGCAAAACTGAAGGTACATAGGATGAAACTGATTATAGATAAGGTAGTTGTAACTGCAGCAAATGGGGGGAAAATCAAAAGAAGCTGAAAACTGAGATATAAGGGAAAACAGTGGAACAGGTTAAAAGCTTCAAGTATCTGGTAGGAGAAGTTGAGGAGAAGGGAAGTCTTAATAAGGAGGTCAAAGCTAGAATCACAGGGGCTGTAGCCAACTGGCACATAGTGTCAGGGGTAGTGTATGGCAGAAGAATGCCATAGAAGCTGAAAAGTAAGGTGCACAAAACAGTGATGCGACCAGTACTACTATATGGTACAGAAACCTGGGCAGTAAAGGCAGAGTAGTTGAGGAAGCTAGAGGTGATGGAGATGAAGTGCCTGAGAGGGGTTGTAGGATGCACACTGTGGGACATTCAAAGAAATGAGGACATAAGAGCAGAAGTCAATGTAGCTTCAATTACAGAAAATGTCAAAGATAACAGATTACAGTGGTTCAGACGTGTAGAAAAGCAGAAGGCAATTTGGTGAAAAAGATTTGGGACAGACAGAAAGAAGGCAAAAGGAAACAAGGGCATCCAGCAAACAGGTGGATGGACTGCATGAGAGAAGACCTGCAACAGTCAGGCATGAGTGTCAAAGAAGACAGGAGAGTGGCATTGAACAGGGAGGGATGGCAATAAGTGACATGGCACCCTGATCCTGTATAGAAAATGGGGTTGAAGATGTTGATGATGATGATGATGGTGTACAGAGGATCAAACTGCTGCTTCTGGAATACTTCTAGAGTCTACCACTTTTCAAAAAGTAATATATGAGACCAAGGCCCTGGTACAATATGCCATGACCCTGACTGGAATAGTTTTCCTGTGATTGGAACAACAAAAAGCAATAGTCTGGGACAATCATTTGGAAATACTCTGCCTTGACACATACAGTCCATTCTTCTTACCCTCATAAGAAATAAATAATTGATTGGAAGTTCTGAAAATTTTTGTTTTGTCAAGATAGTAACACAATTGTCTGGAGACATTCAAGCTATGAAGTATCCTTTCTCTTTCATTTTTAGGTTTAGGAAAGAACATTGGGAAATGGATAGTTTGGCTTAAAGTGCGATACCACTTTAGGCACACAGGGATTATTTCTCAAAGAAACTTTGCCTCTGTGGAAAATGAGCTAAGATTTATCTCACCATAAGATCTTGCAACTCAGATACTCTACTTGCCGAGGTCAGAGCAATGAGTAAAACTGTTTCTTAATGTCAAGAATCTCAAGTCAGCCAGATGAGCTGGTTCAACTGGAGCAAGTTTTATCTTCTCTAACACAAAATTTAGATACCAAGGAGAAGCCATTGGTTACTGCAGAGAACACTAAGGGATAGAATTAGGAGACAGCAAGACTATTAAACAAATGTTATTAGACAATAGGACTCAATCAAGGAAGACCTTAGAAAAAAAAATTGAGAACAGGAAAAAAAGAATTACAAGAGAAAAATAAGAACTTAGGTGCAACAGTACAATAAAAACTAGAAGAACTAGACAGGAACAGTTAGAGGAAGCACTAGAACAACAACAGGTAGCATGTAAACATCAGTTCTTTGAAAACAATCTGAAACAAAAAAAAGATCCTAGTGGGGACATTAAGGCAGCCAAAAGTCAAGAGTATTCAAATGTATTAAAGGCGAGAGATCCAAAGCTTGGTTAAGAAATGAAAGAGCCACGGCAGATAGAAACAATATTTAGGGAGTAGTGCAGGACCCTATATAAGCTCCAGAGGGTGAAAGAAGATTGGATAGTATGACTAGGTAACTTAATCGGGGAAATACCTAGGATAACAATGGAGGAGAGTTTAGAAAGGGTAGTTGTGTAAGTAAACTTACCATACAGTAGATGTTCGAATGATCACTGGTGTAGTGGGTTATATCCTGCCATGGATATAACACCTGGCCAGCTTCCAAAGCTTCAGGGCACCTTCCACATGCCCAAACTGGCAGGCAGCTCAAGCAGAGTTGACTGAAAGACAAGTTTGGGCACCAAAACCTCTCAGAGTTTTCCTGCCAACAGAGACATGGAGGTTGGGCCACGAAAGGTCAGTGCTAAGAAGAACAAATAATATATAACCACATCATGGCATAAACAATATACAAATAACAAGTGGGATAGAGGGTGGAAGTGCCTAAGTTTACTTAAAAACTTTACTATGTTCATCATACTGATCATAGCTGCAGTAGCCTCAGCTATATGGGTAGATTACCCTAGCTTCCTAAATTTGGGAGGTGGAAGGAAGACAGTCTAGAAGTCACTGGAGAATGGTCCTTGCAAAGCCTGATCTAGACCTACAGAAGGAATCAAGCTTATACTGGCTCATAAAAGTATGTACTGAAGACCAAGTTGCTGCTTCTAGAATATTTCTACAATCCAACTATTTCCAAAAAGTCACAGATGAAGTCAAGGACCTGGTAGAGTGGACCTTGACTCTGCCTGAAATAGTTATATTGTGGTGACTATAATAAAAGGTATGGCATTAGACAACCATGTTGAAATTATCTGTTTTGACACAGGTTGTCCCTTCTTCTTACCTTCAAAAGAAATGAACAATTGATCTGAAGATCTGAAAAATTTAGTTCTATCAAGATAGTATCAGAGTTGCCTGTGGACATCTAAGGTATGGAGTATCCTTTCTACTCCCTCATTTTAAGGTTCAGGAAAGAAAAAGGGGAGATGGATAGTTTGGCTTAAGATAAACATAAGATACCATTTTAGGCATAAAAGAAGGATTAGTTTTCAAAGAAACCCGCTCCCTTTGAAAAATGAGGTAGGATTGACTCACCGTAAGGGCTTACAACTCAAATACCCTTCTTGCAGAGGTCATAACTATCAGTGCAACTATTTTCTATGCTAACCTCAAGTCAACCAGGTTAACTGATTCAAACGGAGCAAGCGTTAGATTCTCTAACACAAAACTAAGATTCCAAACAGGGGCCACCTGTTTTCTTGGAGACCTCTTATGCAAAACCCCTTTCAAAAACATATGACATGAGGCTGCACTGAAAGAGAAGGCTCCATGGACAGACATGCTGAAATAGATGATAAATGAACCCTGACAGAGGAATAAGAAAGGCCACAGGATAGAGACTAACACAAATATTGTAAAACCAGAGAACACTGTTTAAACAATGCATCTGAATGAGGGACATAAATCCCTATTTTCTGGCCTTGAAAAGATTTCACAAGATCCCCCATGGTGAATTGAGCAGTGTATATGTTGAATGTTGTGAATTATGGTGGCAATTGTTTTTAAATTCTACCAGTTTCCCAGGTTTGAACAATTCTTGTTCATTAATTGTCTTTTAAAGTTGAAACATTATGACGTTTAATGGAATTTTTAAACAAATGTATCTATTAGCATGGATTTAACATGGTTAATTAGCCAAGTGATTTTTTTTTTGTTTGTTTTTTTGATTGGTTGTAAATAGTCACATGAGTGACTTGAGGGGGGTTTTAAATGTTGAGTGAGTTTATTTGTTCTGATGAAGATCAAACTGTTGAATGAAAGTACTTAACAATAAATTCTTGAATGTCATATTAGTCTGATGCCTCTCTTCTGACCTGGCTGTTATGAGTCTTTTTTGGTTTATTCAGTCTTTTCTCGTAGTGCTTTTTTTGTTTTTACTGATAAATGAACCTTGACAGAGGAGTAAGAAAGGCCATAAGATAGTAACTAACACAAATACTGTAAAACCAGAGAACAACTAGCCCTGTATGGGCACTGGTTATGTTGTTAGCACCAACTATAAAGCTTTTTCCATTTGCTAATACATGACTTCTAGTAGCAGATTTTCTAGTCTTTATTAGTACCTGCTGCATGTCCTCAGTAAAGAGGTGCCTAAAAGGAATTAAGACCCTATCTTCCAGGTAGTCAAATGAAGTTGATTGATACTGAGATATATTAAACATCCTTGATGTTGTGTGAGTAGATCCAGTCTGTGAGGACATTTGTGGTAATTGTCCCTGGTCATTTCCAAAAGGGAGAACCACAGAAGAGAGTCACCCAGTGATCTTGGGGGATACCTTATGAATCTCAGAAGTACCATAGACATTAGTGAAAAAAAGTGGAAAAGCATACAGGAACATTCCTGTCCAAGAAAAAGAAAAGTTTTATGTCTTCTATGCCTTCTTGCATGAAGTCCTGGAGCAGAATCTTACCAGCTGATTATTCAGGGAGGAGGCAAACAGGTCTGCTTGAGGAACTCTCCACAGATGGATCAAATCTTGGAAGGCCCCTGATTTAGTTTCCATTTGTGAGAGTTTGCCCTTGTCCTGCTCAGCTAGTCTTACACATAGTTTTTCTTTGATGGAATGTAGGATGCCTGCAGAGACAGATTGTGCTGTGAAAGTATATCCCAAGCTGGCATGGCTAGTCTGCAAAGGAGCTATGACCCAGTTCCCCCTTGATTGCTGATGCAGCATATCACTGTGGTATTGTCTATAACAAACTGATGAGGTCCTAAGGCCCAAAATGATTCAGAGAGTAGAATGTCTTGATCAGGGAGAGCATCTCTTTTATATCTATGTGCTTACATCTGTCCTTGGCGTCCCACAAACCTTACACTTTTATCCCAAAGTAAAGTCTGAGATGTCTGCAGTGACGGAGTGCTTTGGAATAGGGAGGGAGAAGGGGAGACCTAGATTTGAGATATCTGTTGTCTCCACCAAGTGACTTCTCTTCTGATAAACACCACCACTGAGATTTCTTTAAAAACAAAGGATATTAGTGCTGGAACCAGAGAGACTTCAGAAACCACTGTATCTTTCTCATGTGGAGTCTTGCCAGGAGTATCAAGAGAATAACAGAAGCTATGAGACCCACAATCTTCAGATATTCCCTTGCTGTGACTGAAAAAAAAAGAAAACAGAAATAGATCTAAATATGGGTCTACTTTAGAACGAGACGTCACTTAGCAGAGACTCATATCACAGAGACGAAAGGACCGACAGCACCAACACACTGATGTCCCGGAACACTGACTTTTCTTTCCAGGTAAGTAAACTCTTGGCCATCCTGTTGAACTTTGCCCCTTACCCCTACGGTAGTACGATCTTGGAGTTGGTATATTTAGTTGGTGTGGGGGGCAAAGCCCCTCACATGGGTGGGTTTTGTTTTCTTCCATTTACGTTTGTTTCAAATGGCTGAGTGGTTATGTACCTTGACTGCAAAGTCGGTGTTCCAGGATGGAGGTGTGTTGGTGCTGTCGTTTTTTTGTCTCGCTGATATAGGTTTCGGTAAGTGACAGTTCAATGTTCTAAAGTAGACCCCTAGATATAGATATATTTTTTCATGTGGATGAAAAGCTCTTTAAATTGTGGTGTCTAGTTGATATCCAAGAAATACAATCCTGTGAGAAGGCATCAAGAAAGATTTTTGAATGTTCTGTTGGTATCACAGCCTGTGTAAGGGAACTGTCACCTAAGACAGGCAAATTCCTGACACTTTGAAAAAAGACTCTGCAAAGATAAGCAAATTGTCTAAATATGGAAAAATGTGGATATCCTGTAACCTGCAATGAGCTACAACTGGAGCTAGACGAATTTTGAACACCAAATGGTAACTGATAATGTGATTGAGGCACACAAAACCTTAAGAAATGTTCAAAGGTTCACAGAAGATTACTAGGCTAATGGCCCTAGAGACATTGCAAGCCTAGTCATCTTTATCACGAGTTGCCCCAATTGTTGGTGATTAGGTGAGTAAAGTTTGCAGAGGTAAGGATTTATGGTAGTTAATACCAACTTCCTCTGGCCAGAAGGGCCATGGGTGTCACCCCAAGAGTGAACTGCAGTCACCCATCCATTGATCTAGGTTGCTTTTGAAGAGGGTTATGGAAAGGCTCTGTTTCGTGTGAACTGGAAACTTGTTCTAGAGAAGTGGCAGTTTCTAGGATATGTATCTCCCTCTCTAGCATGACCTGCTCATGTCAGAGGCTAGGTTAAGATCTCTGAAGCGAGTGACCCTCATGAAGTTTGATTTACGAATGTGTAACATTTCCATCAGGGCTGATCAGAGACTTCCCTGTAAGCCAGGCCTAGGTCACCCCTTAGTAATCTGTAGGAGACAGAATACAGAGACAGGGCTTTCAGTCTTTCCACACAAGACTTGTTTTATGTACCCTGTAATTTCTTGGTGAGAAACTTCTGTGGTCTCTCCAGATGTTGCAGGTGTCTGGTGAGATACATGCAAAAGGGAGCATTGTACTCAATTACTAGTGTGATGAGGGCAAAGTATAATGGAATTATAATATCCTTACATCTAGATGCGATGCCTTTAGATGTCTGAAATCTGGATGAATGGGGATGTGATGATAAGCATTTTTTTAAAAAAATAGTGTTACCACGAAGCTTAAATGAGAAAGAAAAGGTAACAGTTTGTGAAGAAACATCACTTTGAACTTGGTCACTACCACAAACAGGTTTAGGAAAGAAAAAAACAGAAATGGTCTCCGTGCATTTTCTTTCTTTGGCACTGAAAACATCCTTGAATAAAACCTGTTTCCCACTTGGGAATGGAGAACTGGTTATATAACTTCCTGGGACATCATGTGATAAAGGACACATGGAAGTAACAGCCTGGTCTGGAGGGTGAGGAATTACACCCTGGAATGGAGAAATTTCCTCCCATTGCCATCTGTAACCTTGATGAATGATCTTCAGAAGAAACTATCTGTTGCCAAACAGAAAAATGGAGAATCAGACTTTCTGGAAGACAAAATTAATGCCACTGTGGAAGGAGGGAACAAAGTCTATTAAATAGTCATTTTGACTTATTGGATTGCCCTTGGCTTGGGAAGTTTCCAGAATTCTTCTTGGAATCCTTTTCTTCTTAAACATCAGTTTACCTGCATTTTGTTCAGAATGTTTATTTTGTTATTCACCAAAACTGGATGGTGAGTTAGAGAATCCCTTGCAAATTTTAGAAAAGTAGGGCTGAAAATCTTAGAGATTCCCTGTATCAGCTTACCCCTTTCATCACACTTTTTGCTTAACTCTGCAACAGAGGGGCCAAAATCCAAATCTCTATCCAAAGGAGAATTTAAAATCTATTTTTTATCGTATTCTGGGAGGTTCTGAGAATACAGACATGCAAACCTCCTCAAAACAATACCAGTGGCCATAGTCCTTGCAGAAGCATCAACAGAAACATATACACACCACACACAAGTACTGACTTGAACAAAAGAAGAAATTAAATTATTTAAAGCAGATTTTTCTTCAAAGAAACTGCAGACAAAACATTCCTCATACTTGCACAATTAGTCAGGACAACTTTAACATATGACCTGATCATTCAAAATTCTGAAAATCGAAGTTGCACAAGCATGCACTTTTTCCAGTCCTTACAATAATCTTCACATCCTTATCAGAAATAATAGGATTGGAATCCATGTGTTTAGTAACAAAAAGATTAACTAAAGTTATAGTTGCTGGATCAGCTTTGGGAAGTGTGTATAAAAACTTTAAAGACTTAGGAACTTTATACAGTCTATCTGCCTTTTAGGGGCAGTTGGCTGACTGTCAGGAAAATTGTAGGCAGTAACATACAAATCCATCAAGGCAGGAAAAAAATGGAGGAATGGGTGCAGGTTCTCGAAATTCCTTCTGTAAGCACTCAACAGCAGTTTCTAAGGGACTAAGAAACCTTGGTGTTTTCCAACTAAAAACACTGGCACATTCTACAAACAGTCTCACAGAAAGAGAAACCCTCAACAGGAAAAATAGAAACTTGAGCTCTCTTCTGAGTCTAAATTAGAAATCTGAGGAGAAAACCCTGCATCTCTCCCTTTACACTCTTATTTGGATTCAGAATCTTGAATCTTTTCAGGAAAGGAAGTATCCCTCTTTCTTTTACCTAAACCCTGAGCCAGACCCAGTAATCTACCCGTCTTAGGAAGTTTGAAGAAGAATAGACACATGCTTAATTTTTGCTTCTTTTTGGCAGGAAAATGAAGAAACAGTGTTAGCTTCCCAAGGGATAAGCATAATGTTCTGGCAAAACAGGGAAGCCTTCTTTGTTTCTCCTCCCAGGACCAACAAGAGTGGCTTTCCTTTGCCCACAGAGGGAAACCCAACAGCTACAGAGGATGTGTTTAACCTGCCCCTGGTCCACAGTATCTGTTGGTGCTACATCAGAAGGATTCAAGGTAAAAGATGAGTGGTCTGAGGTACAACAAATGGCCACAACAGTCACACAACTGTGGCTGAGGCATACTGCTAGCCTGCTGTGGTGGCAAAGGCTGTTTGCTTAAATTTTTTCTTTTTGTGGCTGGAAGAATGACTAACCATTGGACTGACAGTTTGTTCTATGGTCAAAGCAAAAAGGGTGCCTCTTTTCCATAGAACACAAGCAGCAAATGCCAATGAAAATAAATTTTCAAAAAGCCACGTTCTTTCTCCAGACACACTCACTAAAAAGCACTTGAAAACATTATGCCAGCCCCACACAGTAAAATAGACATAATTTATCTACAGAAAAAATGTTTTTCAGTTACTTTAAACAATTTAAACTGACAGGAAAAAACAGCAATTCTGTTACAAGTACTGTACAGCAGAGTCTTACGGCACTCCATTAAGACATAACTCCTAGGTTTAAAATAACTTTCCTAAACAGGACAGTACAAATAATAAGCAAAATTATTACACTGAAGGTCTTCCCTCCAATGGAACTTATTTGTCCAGCAAAGGAACAGCAAAGGCTGAATGTCGATCCTCAAAAGCCTCTGTGGAGCATACTCTTTGGCAGCAGTAAAGCTCTGAATGGCTTATTTATTTATTTATTGGCATTTGTTACCGGGAAAGTGCACTGGGCCAAGAAGAGCCCATTTTCAGTGGAGGCCCGGGGACAAAAGCTCCAGAAAGGCAGTTTGTATGAAAGTACATGGTTATAGAGAACACAATTAGTAAATTGAATTATACAAAACACAGCTAGTAAAAGAAATACAATTAAAGGCACACATTAATAGGTTGAGCCAGTCCAGTTACGGGTTCTGTCAAAAAAAAAAAAAAAAAAAAAAAAAAAATATATATATATATATATATATATATATATATATATATATATATATATTTATATTTATATAAAAGTTTGTTTTGACACATACACAAGAAAACACAAGTAGCAAATTGTGACATTATAAGGCAGATGTATTAAGCGTGTACAATTGTAGATGTAGTTGGGTAAGGAAGGTACAAAGAGTAAGTGTGACTTGAATATGCCTATAGTAGGGGATGGTAGATAACAGTTAAGTTTAAGATAGCAGTAAGCTTTGGAAGCTGGCCGGCTGTTCTCTCCTTGGCAGGATACAATCCATATAGCTAGGGCTACTGCAGCTGTGATCAATAAGATGAACATCTAAAGAGGCACACAATGGTTCAAGAGACGGAAGAGTAGATATCAAAACAGGCAACAGGAAAATCCCCAGAGTAGGTTGAGTTTCCAATAATAGAATGGAAGAAGCTTAAAGCATGTTTTCTTTTGATATGCCATATGACACTTAATATGATTTTGGAAGAAGCAGGATGCCTGAAACCTGGTGTATGGCATTACTATATGCAACAGCAAAAGAGGGGAGGAACCCAACCAATCTGAGGTCATATCACTCAATTTCAATACTGAATCCTGATTATAACATTTTTGTGGCTATACAGGCTGGAAGACTAGGAAAGATTCTTCCCAAAAAAAATTAAGAGGAATCTATGTGGATTTGTGAAAAGCAGGTAGATAACTTATAACATTTTAAAGACATGTACGATACATAGTGAGGCTGATAAGGAAAAAAAGATGCTTGTATTTCTGGGGCTGGATCCAGCAAAAGTATTCAACAGGGTGCATTGGACTTACTTGTTTGAGGTAATATATAAATGGGCTTCCACACAGAATTTATTAGACTAATACAGGGAATGTACAAGGGATCTAACGCAATGAGAAAAAGTAATGCCATTGTGAAGCCAAAGTAGAAATTGAAAGAAGAATAAGACAAGGCTTTCCATTGTCCCTATTACTGTATAAGCATTTTACTTAGAGCCATTAGCACAAACAATAAGACAGTCAAGACAAAAGAGGGAGGGACTGGAATGGGGCTGTGGATAAAAATTAGCAATGTTTGCCAAATATGTTATTTTATACATTACCAATCCAGAAGTGAACTTTGCAAAATTATTTAGCATTTTGAGGCAATTCACATGGGTCTCGGGGTATAAAATAAATGGAGATAAAAGAAAGGTAATATGTGTGAACAATGCACCAACACACAGCTTGATACAGGACTACCCTAATCTGTGGGGACACTAAGTTAAAAAAATTGAGAATATGCACATTCAAAAACACTAAAGATTCTCCAATGATTAAGGCAAAGAAGGTATAATTCTTATGTAAGGAAACTAAATATATGTCACAAGGATGATTTAGGAAGAGAGATAAGGGCTAACTGGGAATGGTTTACAATAACATATTAGATGTATTAAAGGCCAATGAGTTTCAGGTATGGAACTTTGAACTGTGGCCAGTTGGATTTGCTAAACAACAATATGTAATCAACACTACAACAACAAATGGATGCTAGGAGGAAGATACAGAGACAGACAAAGAGAAAAAGGTGTGTTACTGGGATCAAATGCAGGATGAGAGGGGGCAAAACAATAAAAAATGCAGACTGGGAAAAGAAGATTGGAATGGGGGGATTCTGGGAGAAGTACCAACTCGAAAAAGAAGAGATCATGATATACAGGGAGATATATGAAAACTCTGATGAATTATGATGCTGAAATAAAAAGATATGCAAGTTATTAGTGACATATGATAAGGGTAGATAAATCCAGAGTTGGCAAGAAATACCAGAAAAGGAAATTACGAATAGCAGCTGGATAGAAGTATGCAGAAACCCTAAGGTAGCTAACAAATCCAAGAGGTGTAGAATATTTGTGTGGAAGTGTTAGCATATATATTTTTACACACCAGATAGACTATACCAAATGTTCTGTGTGGTCAAGTGGGAGATGTTGGAGGCGTGAATAAAGGTGGGAGATGCTGGAGGTGTGAATAAAATCAAACAGGGGTTGGAGCCATATCTTCTGGACATGTGGAAAATTAGCAAATTTCAAACAGATCTACAAAATTTAATCCAGAGAATTCTGTGGAAGGAGTGACAGCTGCATGAGATAATTTTTTTGTTTGAACTGGGTAGACAAGACCATTAATGAACACATGTTAAAGTGTTAATAAAGAATAGTTGTGTAAATTCTTACCATAACCATAGATGTCCTTCTCTTCTATATCCTGCAGTATTTATCAATTTATCCCTTGCTGCTTGGAAACGAATCACCCAGGATGCCAGGGTCCTCTCCACCATCAAGACAAGGTATGGAGAATGCCAAAGCTTAAGCTTGGGACAGGCAGAATTGCTCTGGCAAACCCAGTTCTGGACTTGGAGACAGTGTCAAGTTTGCAATGTTTAGTGAAAGTATGGACAGAAGACCTGATGGCTGCCTCCAGGATAAAGCCACTGTCCAATCCTTTAAAGAATGTCCGCGAGGAAGAGACTGCTCTCATAGAGTGAGCCTTCACTGGAAGAGTAAGGCTCTTACCATTAGACAGATAACAAAAGGAAATAGCTTTAGAAATCCAGTTGAAAATAGTTTGCTTGGAAACTGATTGACCCAGAGTCCTTGGGTGGTAAGAGACAAACAGGCATTCAGTCTTGCGTATAAGTTTGGTTTTGTCAAGGTAGTATCTGAGTTGTATGTGTACATCCAAGGTATGCAAGATACTTTCACTGGGACACTGAGGGGAAGGAAAAAGGGTAGGTAGATTAATAGAATGATTAATGGCAATTAATTTACCACTTTCGGCATAAAAGAAGGTTAGTACGCAGGGAAACCCTGTCTCTATGAAAGACAGTGAAGGGGGGACTGGACATCAGGGCTTGTAACTCAGAAGCCCTTCTGGCAGAGGTAATGGCCACTATCAAAACAGTTTTCCAAGTGCAATGCTGCAGGGAAGAGGAGCTTGCTGGTTCCAATGGTTCCAGTGTAAGCTTCTCTAACACAAAATTGAGATCCCAAGGAGGGGGTATTGGTTTCCTTGGTGGTCTAATATGAAGATCACCTTTTAGGAACTGTTTAACCTCTAACCTGGAGGCTAATGGTGGAACCATAGGCAGACAAGCAGAGATGGCTGAAAGGTGAACCTTCACCAAAGAGTATGACAACCCAGCCCTCATCAATTCACAGACAGGACAAGACCACCAGAACATCAACTAACAGTGGCTCTAGGTCCTTTTTGCGATACCAGATGGAAAACCTTTTATATTTGGAAATACAGGATTTCCTAGTAGCAGGTTTTCTGGCGTCATACAGAACTTGTAGCATGTCCTCTGGAAATAAGTGTCTATAAGGGATTAAAATGCTATCACCCACAAGGTCAGGTTCAGGGTTGACAGTTGTGGATATACTAAGGTCTCCTTGTCCTGTGTGAGTAGACCAATCCTGCGGGGTAACTTATGACTGCCCCTAGCTAGGTGCAGGAGAAGGGGGAACCAGTGCTGCCCTGGCCAAAAGGGAGTCACCAACAAGATTTCTAGCTAATCCTGCTGAATCTTCAGTAGGACCTTTTGCAGGAGAGGCAGTGGAGAGAATGCATACAGAAACATCCCCTTCCAAGAGAAAGACAGAGCATCCACCTTCCAGACCAGGGAATGTGAGACCCTGGCACAAAACTTTGGAAGTTGTCTGTTCATGGGGAAAGCAAAGAGATCTACCTGAGGGGTACCCCAGTGATGGTCCAGAAAAACATCCCTGTGCAATATCCGTTTGTGGGATTGGGTTGTGGACCTGCTTAAAGAGTCTGCCACTACATTCTGAGCTGAGGGGAGGTAAACCATCTGAAGGGTAATTTGGTTCTGTAAGGCTAATTCCCAGGTGAATAGAGCACAGAATGCAAGACTTAATTCCCCCCCTGCTTGCTGATGTATCAAAGAGCTGTGGTGTTGACTGTGAACCACCTCAGTACTCCCAAACTAGGTTGCTTTTGAAGATTTGAAGGGCATAAACTAGGGCCCTCATCTCCTTTACATTGATATGTTCCTTTGCCTTTATGAGAGACCAAACATCTCTGATCCTTCAGGCTTGAAGAGTTGCACCTCAGCCTGTGTCTGAAGCATCTGTGAATAGCCCTAGAGAAGGAAGGGGTGGTCGTAAGGGTAGACCAGGGTTATTAGTAATTTGTGGGATCCACCAATCTAGTGCCCTTCTTAACCAAGGAAGCAGTGGGATCAAGAACTCTAAAGGATGTGAGTGTTGCATCCAAACAGCTCTTAGATACCACTGAAGCTTACTCATGTGTAGTTTGCTAAGGGTAACATGGGGATGGTGGATGCCATATACCCAGGAGACGTAGGAAGTCCCTGGCTGACAAAGACTGTAGGGGAAGAATGCTCTGAAAATAGGCCAGTAACAGCACCTTCTCTGTGGGTAGAGAGGCTAACATTTTGTCTCTTTGTATCCTGCATCCCAGAAAAATGTGATCTTGCGAAGGGTGAGACAGGACTTCTGGAAGTTTATGGTGAACCCAAAGCTCTCTAAGGGTAATAGTGAAGGAAAGATTTTCCTGAAGAAGTCCTGAGGACTGTGCCTGAATCAAAGGGTCATTGAGGTAAGGAAAGATTTGAATTCTCTGCATTTTGCAGAATGCTATGACAGGAGCAAAGCATTTTGTGAAAACCCTTGGTGCTGTAGAGAGACCAAAGGGCAAAGCAAAAAACTGAAAATGCAAGAAAGCAATAGAAAAACGTAAAAATCTCCTGAACTGTAGGTGGATGGGGATGTGAAGATAAGCATCTTTTATGTCAAAAGACACCAGGAACACCTGGGGAAGAATGAGAGGCATACCTCCCAACCATCCCGAATCATTTGCTTTTTACCGAGTAATAATGGGGCGCCACAATTCCAGAGTGGCACCCCTTCACTTCCAATTCTTTCCCCCTTTTTCCAGCTTTTTTTTTTAATTTTTTGCTTTCGTTTTTTTGAGCTGACGTCATCCCATGCATGATGACATCAGCTCCATCAGCCTGTCGGAATACTCAAGGGCACGCATTTCCGGTGATTGGTTTGAAGTGCAATAAGGAAACTAGCTCTGCAAGCTAGTTATTGGAAGACACTCTTACTGCAAGAGTTTGCACTCGTATTTTGGATTTAGTGTTTGCACTCATATTTTGGATTTAGAGCTTGCACTCGTACTAGCTCTGCAAGTTAGTTATTGGAAGACGCTCATATTGCACTCCTCTCTTACTAGCTCTGCAAGCTAGTTATTGGAAGACGCTTGTACTACAAGACATTTTGTTTTGGTCTAGGACATTGTATTTGATGGTGGATTTAAATTTAGTTATTGGAAGACGCTCCTCTGCAACAGGTATCTGAACACTAGTGCGTGTATGTATTAAACAAGCCAGTGCAGATGTCCTTTTAAATAACAGCGTCTACATAGTTTTCTAAATAAAAAATGCAGTACGATACAAAACTAGAACACAGAGCAAATGATCATTTATAATTTCTCCCCGGGATTCATGAACCTTGCGCCAGGCGCACGCATAGCGTAGGCGCTACAACGCCAGATATGGCCGTCGAGCGATTCAGGTATGATCCAATCCCACGTGCACTACCGGCGTGCACCTGAGTTGCGCCGCCTCCGGCGTAGGTATGTTAAACACCCCATGTGCGGTGTTGCACCATGCAAATGAAGGCATATAGCGATCCACGAAGTGGCGCAGGCGTAACATAAGGGCACGGCAATGTAAACCAAAAAAAACGGTTTACATATATCCAAACATGACATAGGAGTAACGGAAGGCTGTCAACGTCAGGTATCATACTGTTGCAATATGCCAATGGCGAAAGACACCGAGAATGTCAAAAGAAAACATGCACAAAATGTAAATAATGACATAAATGGTATGTCCGCAGAAACCACAGCAGAACCCCAGGACATGTCCGCGGAAGGTGCGAAACAATGAAATAATATGACAATGTCATAAAAGAGCAGTATAATACACATCAGCTTCACAGCCACAATACACCATAGTATGCATGGAAAGCCACAACCACGGCGCAAGGGTTGCCAAGAAGTGGCGGCAGTGTTCGGCGCCGTAACTATGAATTAGTAGTCAATGCCATGCAAATGAGGCAGATAATACTGAATCGCAAAACCCCCGCCGGCGTAAGGCTGCACCAAACGGCGCAGCGGTAATACACCGAGGAGTGGCCCAGAGGGAATACATGTCAACCGCAGAGGGGTGTGCCACTGTAGGAGGAAGCACATTGGAGCTCATCAAACATGGGCTGTACAATGCACATCACAGCATCAGGACCGGCGTGTGGGGAAATAGTTGCGCTGAGAGCACACAATGCGCGCAGAGATGCATGTGCACGAGGATGACTACGTTCCCCTAACCCAGTCATGTGACGGCCGCCCCGTCAACAACAACGGATACAGGAAGGTGATGCGGAGAATATGAGGAAATGCGGAAGCAGTGTAATTGGAGTCGTAATGAGCAATCAACACCAATCAACCCACGAAGGGCAATTGGCAGCTGACAACTCTGCATGCAGAAACCCGCAAAACGGGATAGGGGAGGCATATGAATGCAAAGAAAGTAGGGGAGGTAGCAGAATGCAAAGAGTGAAGAACCAATACAGCACAGCCAAGTAGAGAGGTAGCATAACGGCGGCAGACAAAATGCATGATATGCCATGTCCCAGAAATGACACATGACAGGGCTCTGCAGGATGCAATCCAGGAAATAGTATGCGCAACGTGCAGAAACAGTAAGGTAAGGTCTAAAGCTAAACCAATGCAGGCAAGTGTAATGTAACACCAAAGGCAACAGCGTTGCAGTGCCAACGGTAAAACACGGAAGATAATCCACAGATACGGCCGCACAGACACACCCAATGACATCACCAGGTGTACAGCACAACAGTAGAAAGTGTGAATGCACACAACACACAGCCGCGTATTCCCAAACGCCGCACTTTAGGTGTAAACACACGGGGAACTTTTAAAATGTATATGTTGGGTGCCGCCGTGGCCGTGATACATCAGCATGTGTCAGAGACAGACGGAGGTGCGGAGGAGGGTGCCGACAACTACCGTAGGTCTCAGAGGAGAAGGAGAGTGTTCAGACCAAGGGTAACCTACCAGGGGCTACAAGACCTGGAGATAGTAAGGG